>NC_142692.1:32408692-32708692 GCF_029641045.1 Salvia hispanica
ATCAAATAAACTTCCCTTGTCCTTTAAAATTATGAAATATTTTCTCTCCTTTAAAATTATTAATTTTCTAATTTAATATTTTTTTTCTCTCTCTAATAATGTGAGACTTGTTCTCCACTGACAATCAATTTTTTTTTCTATCTCTTTTAAGTTACCAATAATAATGCACTAAAATCTGTGTCCTTTTAAAAATTTATATGGAGTACTATAATTCATCCGTCCCATAAATATATGAGCAACGGGTATGACACAAGAATTAATATAAAATTGGTAAAGTAAGAGAGAATAGGAGAATGATAGTTAAAGTAGTGTTAATGGATAGTGAAACCTACATTATTAAATTGATATAACTTTTCAAAAATGGAATGCATATATTTTTATGGGACAGATAAAAATAGAAAGCGCATATATTTTTATGGGATTGAGGGAGTATTAATCATAAATCATGAGATGTGTAGTTAAACTGAAACGTAATTAAAATAGACCAAGTATGGCTTAATACCTTTTTCAACTTGGGTGTATCATGTATGTTTATTCTGTCACACCATTCATTAGTATATTTATTATCCAAACCACGATAAAGAAAATATGCGATTAATTTTAGAGCTAGCGTGATTTCTGCCAGTTAATTAAAAGCATAGTTGTTATATTTTTACAAATAAACTCAAAATAATCTCGTGAATTTCAAATGAACTTTCTAAATATTTCATGAATATTTTGGTCTTTTTTGGTAATTTAATCAAACATAGAGTATATACTGTATATATTATGAGATGCGCAATTAAATGGAGCGTAATTAAAACACACCGAACACGTCTTAATATTTTATTCTTTTATGTCTATTTTGTCACACCATAACTTAGTATATCTATTTTTCAACCATGATAAATCTAGTAAGTTTCAACTTAATTTTATAAATATCTCATGAATATTTTGGGTGTTTAATTGATCTGATCGAACATATATTATATATTGGTTGCAAATTAAATGGAAGCGTAATAAAATACACGAAAGATGTCGTAATGTTTTTTTCCTAATTGGGATGTATTATGCTTTTTTATAATTGGGATGTATTATGAAAGTGGTCACCCCATTCCTCAGTATATTTATTATTCAACCTTATAATTTTAGAACCAACATGATTTTTGGCAATGAATTAAGCATAGTTGTGATATTTTCACAATAAATTCAAAATAATATCATCGATTTCAAATTAACTTTCAATATATTTCACTGATAATTTTATATTTTCTGCAGATTTGATCAAAAATATATATTACTCAATATGCACTTAAATGGAAAATAATTACTTCACCCGTCTCATAAGAATATGCACTCTTTCGTTTTTAGTCCATCCCACAAGAATATGTACTTTTCAATTATGGAAACTCTTTTCACTCTAATGAGGACTCATTATCCACTAACAATACTTTAATTACTTTTTCTCTCTACCTCTCTTTTACTTTTCCAATTCTTCATTAAAACCTATGCTGAACTCAAAGTGCATATTCTTTTGGGGAGGAAGGGAGTAAAATACAACAAACGCCTCTATTTTGTCAAACGATTCCTTAGTTGATGATTACAACAGTACAAATTTTGGTTGCAATGTCGAGCACGAATAAATTAAAAATCCCTTTATTTAAGCTATTCACGAATCTCAAGCTACTTTCACGCATTATAATTTCATACTACTAACTAACTCTCGAGCACTAAGAATTAAGAAACACTTTTCTGATTTCACATTTTTTTATTCTTTCTTATTTATATTATAATTTATTATCTATGAACAAACAAAAAATATTAAAACTTTGTTAAAACAACAAATGTTACATAATTGAAATAAACTACTACTATAAATTACAAAAATGGAATAAAAAAATTAATAAAGTCGCATGCATGTGTTTACTAATCAAGCCAGTTCCATTTTTTTTTTTAATCTTGTATATTTGAATTATAAAAAGTTATTTTAAACGAAACACGCAACGAACGCTGATTGGACGATATAATGGCATGCTTTGATAATCTTTGCATTACATTTTTTCAAAGTAGATGCATCTGGATTCATTTTTCACGTTTTGGGATATCTTGGGATTAACTTTCCTTTGATACACCCAGCTATTTTAATCTTATCTCCACACAATATTTTCTAACCAATTTGTTGCCAAAATTCTCCCAAAACTGTATAAATAGGAGTCACTATCATTTCAAAGCTCATCACACAGATATCAAACAAATTATTCGATATTGTCAGTGGAAAATGGCGTCTAGCGATAGTTGGACATTTGAGGAGAACGAGCGGTTTGAAGATGCATTGGCGGTGTTCGACCAGAAGGCGCCGGACCGGTGGAGCAAACTGGTGGCGGCCGTCGGTGGCACGAAGACGGAGGAGGATGTGAAGCTCCACTTCCAAAGGCTTGTCGATGATATTGAGTTGATTGAGTCGGGAAAGTGGCCCCTGCCTGATTATAAGGATGAGTCTGCTTTGCGCTATAAGTATAACCTTTAATTAAGATATCATATTATTGGCAAAATAAAAGGTGGGATTATGTTGAATTTTATTTTATTTTTTGAAATAACTGATTATATACTAAAAATTATTTTTTTCTTATTTTGCAGGATGGGAATTTCTTTATTATTATCCATCAACTTGAAGCAAGAGTTGAAGAAAAATAATGTGGAGTATTCATTTCTCCTGGGTATTATGTTTTCTTCTTCTTATAATAAATAAATGAGAGATTATAGTCTACTATGGCATTTATTTTCGTGTTCGTGTGTTTATTATAACTAGTCTATGTGCATGAGTTTACTCAACGGAACGACCACATCAATTTTAATACGAAATTAAAAAACAGAGATAGAGAAATAAAAGTAGTTGAAATTAATATTTTTTGGTAAAGAAAATGAGACTCGGCATTATTATTAAAGTGGAACTTATCATAAATAGAATGAAATAATTTCGTTGGTTGAATCAAAACACAAAAATGAGATTAGCTTTGGTAAACAAAGAAAATAAAAATAACCATGACTATATAGTGATACTTCCTTCGTCTTTTGTAATTTGAATCGTTCCAATTTAGTAACCATTTTAATCTTTACTATTACAAATGTGGCATCTGTCATTTAATATTACATTCCGCTTATTATATATTCCATGAATATATTAATTATTAAAATTCATATCAAATCAAAGAAACTTATTTAATTTGACGATAGGAGATATCGCTAAATTTAATAGGCTTTTTTATTCGATACAAGCTCCCTATCTACAAATTTTAGTACTCCCATTTTAGTAATTCGATAAGTTTCTTTCGTTCGAGATAAATTTTAGTACTTCCCCGTCTCATCCGTTCGTCCCATAAAATTATCTCATTTCATTTACGGAAAATGTGTTCAAAATCATTAGTCATATACATCAATTTATTTACTCCACAACTTATACCATTAGGCCTACCGTTAAACACTAATAATAATATGGGTCGCACTATTCACTAACATTATTTTAAATATACTTCTTCTTAACTCTCTTATTCTACCAATTATGCATTAATTCTCGTGTCGTCTCAAATGTCTTTTTTTTTGGACGGGAGTATATTAGTTGAATATGCAGGGGATGTTCGGTTTGCAAGATTGTATCCGGGATTAAATTTATATTGTATTTAGTTCATGAGATTCAACCCCACAACTTAATCCTAGACGGATAATCATGGAATAATTAGTTATAGTTAACCCCTTATGACTAAAATAATTGTATATTGATATTATTTTATCTTGAAAATCGAATACCACCGTAATAATCAAAATGAAATATAAAATTGTATTATATCAGCAGCAACAAGAAATTAGTGTTTGGGCCGGCTTTGAATTAATAAATTTTGGTCTGAATAATTTAGTTATAACATGGTTTTATTTAACAAATTTTGGGCCTGTGAACTAATTAAAGTGAACCCTTAGTTTAATTTTACTAATATGTCCCTTAATCAGTTGGAGTTTCAATATTAGTCCTTTGTCCCGCTTAAAATGACACGTTTTCCTTTTTAGTTTGTCCAACTAAGATGACACATTTCCTTTTTTGGAAACTTTCTCTCTCCAATTAATACACTCAACCACTTTTTCTTACTCATATTAAAATATTCATCTTTCTTTATCTCTCTACTTTAATACTTACACCCACCTTTTCTCTCTCTAATTAAATACTTTAATCAATAACTCCTAAAATCTCGTGCCGACTAAGAAATGTGTCATCTTAGCCGGGACGGAGGGAGTAGATATATCTCGATCTCACCCTCAATTTCAAACTCCCAAAATAATCAAAGGACTGTATCATCAAAATACTGTACTACTATATAATTTTGAATTTGTTTTGCAATAAGGTAGTACAAAATTATCAAAAAAAAGGTAGTACAAAATTATGGTTTCAATTGCAAAAGATATCAATATAGCTTAAGGCTGAGAATTTGGTCAATCAGTTTCTCGGTTATCCGAGAATCGAACTGAATTGTTTAGCTATCACGGGACTAATAACCGATTCAGTGGTTCCGGTTCAGTCCTGGTTCTGTATTTACGAGTTCGTTGGTTCTACGCAGAACCCAAAATCAAATTTTATTTTTATATTTTACTCCATAACTTAATTTTAATTCTAAAATTTTACATATAAATACAATGAGAAATGTTCTGCTGAGCGTGGTTATTTGAGCGACATTTGAGCGTCAGTATATTTTCTCTCTCCTCACTTGCTCTCCTTCTCTCCTCTCTTCAACGTTTGTCTTTCATTTTCATCATCATCGATTTCTCTCTCCTCACCCACTTTTGCTTCCCTTTGATTCAACCAGCAGAAGAAGAACCCTCGCCCACTCTCTCAACCTTTTCGATTCAACCTAGTAGAAAGAAGAAATCCTCACCCAATTTCTCGTCTCTGCAGTTCAATCCAGCAGAAAGAAGAACAAAACGTCACCGACTTTCTCATTCATTTGATTCAACCCAGAAGAAGAAGAACTTAGATTCAATTGATTCCGGTGAAATTGATATCCCCAAAAATAAGAGGCGAATAATTTCTTCTTTTTTTATTGTTTTCAGTTTTTGTTAACTTTCTTTTAACCATTCACAAATTTGTCTTCATTGAATTCACTTGACGAAAAGAACTTGGATTCAAATGAATTCTGGCAAATTTTATCTTCATTGTTGCTTAAATCAATATTTCTGCCATTGAAGCGAATTTGTTTTTTCTTCTCTTTTTATCTGAATCAATTCTCGACGATGGTATAAAAAATTTTAATTGCACCAATATCAATGGAAATAGGCAAGAGTGGGAATAAGAAATTTTTTGTGGGTTTTACTTCTCTGCAATTTTGAGATTTCTTCAATTTTAGGAGAACTGAGAAATTGGAAGTATGTTTTGTGGAATTTCAATTTAGAGTAAAAATTCATGGAGAGGGAACTGCAACAGATGTTGATGTAGAATTTAGATTTGCGGAAGAAAGAAAAAAAGAAGGAAGAAAAAGAAGGAGAGAGAGAGAGAATTAGTAGTGTCGCTCACGCTGGCGCTCAGCAGAACATTTCTCTAAATACAATATGGCAAATAGATATCACATGAATGAGAATGGTCTAGGATTATAGCACTACTCGTAGACCACGGTTCAACCCTCTTCAATATGCCGGAATCAACGAATACACATTAATTTTGGTTATTTGGTTCTCATATGAACTAATTGGTTAGTATAGGTACCGAACCATAAACGGCTCCGACTCCAGTTCCACGATTGATGGTTCCAATATGCCGGTTAACATACTCATGAGTTCAATCAGGAACCAAACCGATTGAATAAGCAGGATTAATACTATAACCCAAACTTTGTGGGCCGAATTAAAAAGCCCGCTAATTTTGTTTGAACTTTTAAACCGATGAATTAATTTTAGTTTGGGCCCACACCTAACCCAAATTTGCCCCTAACCCAAATGTTGATGGGCCACCCCATAACCGACATCTCTATCTATGTTTGAAAATGTTTTCTAAAATCTTTTCTTTTTAGGGAAAGAAAATAATTTCCAAGATCCGAAATTTTAGGCAGAACTCTCCATCCATTCAATTATTCAATTCTCGTCATAAAATTTAGTGATCAAAAAAAAAAATAATAAAAAAAATTAGAAAGAGAATTCATCCCAGCATGAAATCAAGGCCCAGCAGCAATCTATCAGCATCGAATTGACAACTCTCTCTCTCTACACACCGCTGGCAAAAATTTGAAGACTTTTGAAACGATACCAGGCTATGGCCCGAGCCGGAGAGGGCGCCGCCACAGTGGGGGTCCGGATCCACCCGGCGCGGCGGCTGCCGGACTTTCTACAGAGCGTCAATTTGAAGTACGTCAAGCTAGGGTACCATTACCTGATCTCGCATTTAATTACGCTCTGCTTGGTCCCAATCATGGCAATCATCATCATCGAGGCGTCGCAGATGAATCCCGACGACGTGCGCCAGCTCTGGCTGCATCTGCAGTACAATCTCGTAACGGTCATTACCTGCTCCGCTTTTCTCGTGTTCGGATCCACCGTCTACATCATGACCCGCCCCCGGCCCGTTTACCTCGTCGATTACTCCTGCTACCGGCCGCCGGAGAGCCTCAAGGCGCCGTACGAGCGCTTCATGAAGCATTCGCGGTTGACCGGCGATTTCGACGAATCGTCGCTGGAATTCCAGCGGAAGATCCTCGAGAGGTCGGGGCTCGGCGACGAGACCTATGTTCCGGAGGCGATGCATTCGATTCCGCCGAATCCGTCGATGCAGGCGGCGAGGGCGGAGGCGGAGGAGGTCATGTACGGCGCGCTGGACAACTTGTTCGCGAATACGAGCGTGAAGCCGAAGGAAATTGGGGTTTTGGTGGTCAATTGCAGCTTGTTCAATCCGACGCCGTCGCTGTCGGCTATGATTGTGAACAAGTACAAATTGAGGGGCAATGTGAAGAGCTTTAACCTTGGGGGGATGGGGTGCAGCGCCGGCGTGATTGCCGTCGATTTGGCTAAGGATATGCTGCAGGTGCACCGGAATACCTACGCTGTTGTGGTCAGCACCGAGAACATCACGCAGAATTGGTATTTTGGGAATAAAAAGTCGATGTTGATCCCTAATTGCTTGTTCAGAGTGGGAGGCGCGGCGGTGCTGCTCTCCAACAAGTCTAAAGATAGGCGGAGGGCTAAGTACAAGCTGGTTCATGTGGTCAGGACGCATAAAGGCGCCGATGATAAGGCCTTTCGCTGCGTTTATCAAGAGCAGGATGATGTTGGGAAGACAGGGGTCTCCCTGTCCAAAGATCTCATGGCCATTGCTGGTGGCGCTCTCAAGACGAACATCACCACATTGGGCCCTCTGGTGCTGCCGATAAGCGAGCAGCTGCTCTTCTTCGCCACTTTGGTGATCAAGAAGCTGTTCAAGAAGAACGTCAAGCCTTACATACCCGATTTCAAGCTGGCATTTGATCATTTCTGCATACATGCGGGGGGTAGAGCTGTGATTGATGAGCTTGAGAAGAACCTGCAGCTTCTGCCTGAGCACGTTGAGGCTTCAAGGATGACTCTACATCGCTTTGGCAACACTTCCTCGAGCTCCATTTGGTACGAGCTCGCCTACATTGAGGCCAAGGGAAGGATGCGCCGTGGAAACAGAGTCTGGCAGATTGCTTTCGGGAGTGGTTTCAAGTGTAACAGCGCGGTCTGGCAGGCGCTCCGCAGCGTGAGGCCATCTCAAAATGGGCCGTGGGAAGACTGCATTGATAGGTATCCGGTGAAGGTAGTTTCCTAGCATATTAGAGTTGGCATCTATTTGACTCTTTACACATGTTATCTATTGCTCTTTTAGTTAATGATGTACTCTGCTATTCTCTTCTTGTGATATTTGATTTGAGGTGATAATCTGGCCTTGTGTTGTTAGAGAATAATAACTTAATCATATAAGTTCTTGCATGTAGCTCATTGATATGATATCAATTAGAGAACCCACATTGTTTTGTTGATCCTCTGCTTTAAGTTTCTTGGTTTAGACCTCTTTAATGTTGCATTATTCCATTGGAACTTAGGCATCAAGTTTAGTTTTGATTAGTCCACAGAAAACCAAGCCAAGCCTACCTTTTTGAATCTTTGCTCATTTCTTACCATCTCTTGCCAATTCTTGATTTGTGAAACGCTGATTCTTTCCCAGCTACCTCGTGCAACTGGACAATGTTTGTGATATTTGATTTGAGGCGATAATCTGGCCTTGTGTTATTATTAGAGAGTAATAACTTGATCATCTATGCTCTTGAATGTAGCTTGTTGAGATGATATCAATTAGAAGCCACCCAGTTTTGTTGATCCTCTGCTTTAAGTTTCTTGAATGTTACATCATTCCATTGGAACTCATGCATCAAGTTTAGTTTTGATTAGTCTATGTAAAGCCAAACCAATCCTACCTTTGTGAATCTTTGATCATCCTCTTACCGATTCTTGATTCGTGAAACGTCGGTGCTTTCCGGGCCACCTTGTTCGAGTAAATGGTCAATGTTTGTGGCGATCGTGACATGGCCTGGCTCTTGATAAGATCCTTAGAGTGATCATGTATCTAACTCTGGGGACATATCTTAACTTTGTAGCTGGCAACCATGGTTGAGGAATATACATTGGCGGGAATGTAGTTGTCTTTCAACTTTGGCATGTGATTATTTTGTGGCTAGATTCCACAATCATTCATGAATGATGAATGTGGTGTCGACTGCCGAGTTTTTTTTTTTTTTTAAACTTTAGGAGTTGGGTGGGGGTGTAATGCACATCATTCTATTGTGTTTCTTTTTGTGTGTGGTTTGCCTTCAGTTCTGCCTCTTGAGTTTTTTGTAGGGATACTAATCTTCGTTTGTCTCCTAGTCCCTTCTGTGATTCTTTTATTTAAATATTTGATTGATTTTGTCATTTTTTATTTGTGTATACAAACAGACTTGTGCTCAAGATTGTTTTCTAGGAGTATTAGTTTGGCCTACCACTCCAAGTTGTCTTATTTCTTTTGGAGTGTAATCAAATTTACTATAACTGTGATTTTATCAATTCTGTTAGTACAATTTTTTTTTTAATTTTATACTCTTTTCACCTTATATCAATTTTATAATTGAAATTTCAGTTCAACGGATTCAGCCTGACATGATGTGTTAGGTGATGACTTATTATTTTGTTGTATAGTTTATGTATGATGATATAAAAAATTTAATAATTTAATTTTTTTAATAATTGTCTAGAAAATGACTGATAAAATTGATAGATTATAAAAGTTGAGATATAATTGATGAATTTCAAAATTAGGATAATACTATTACTAAAAGAGGAGATAGATTTGATCCTTGACCTTTTCTTTTAGGCATATCATATGTTCTAAGGTGGATATTATTGTACAAAGTGTGATAAAAAGAAATTTGATTTTAAGTGTAATTCAATTTTGTGATGGATTATTTTTGTTGACTGATTGCAAACATCGGTGATCGAACCAATCTTTAGATGGGCTAACCTTTTAAATATCTATTGTTTTTATATGGTGGATTATTTTATTGATTGATTGCAAAAACCGGGGGATTATTTTATCGAAATGATTGCAAAAATCGGTGAAGAAACCAATCTCTAGATATTCAACCTTTTAATATTATGTGTGGATTATTCTTTTATTGATTGCGTAAAGAATCAATATCCAAATAATTAGTCTTTGACTGTTTAATAAGTATAATTCCCTTAATTAAGAAATCTATATCAATATGGGCCCGATAGATATTACCTCCAAATATGGACCCACATCTGGGCCTTGTGCCTCAGGCCCGGTTCATTTGGGCCGGAACTGTTTTCATGCTCTGCAGGCTGGGCCTGAGCTGATGGAGATAATCTTTGCTTGCTAACGGGTCGGGCTTCTCACCAGCACCCTCTCCTGCCCCTCTCTCTTTGGCAAACAATCACCACCACCACCACCACCACCTTGCTCGGGTTCTCTCCCAAACAAAGCCTGGTGCACCTTAGCCACACAAAATTTACATCCAGGTTCCACGGTGCAGGAGAGTTGGGTCGGTCATTTTTTTGTTATATACAGAGGTGGCGACAACGTTCGGTTCTAAGATAAAATAGTACCAAGATACAATCTAGGATTGAGTCGTGAAATTATTTCAGTCATAGGGGGCTAGCTATGACTAATTATCCCATAATTATTCATTTAATTGAATTGCGGAGTTGAATCTCATAACCAAATATACTACAAATTTAATCACGGATACAATCTTGCAAACCGAACACCCCCAAAATATATTGTCGGATCAGTTATTTTGTTATATCAAATATGTTATTGAATCTGATAAATTTCAATTTGAAGTCGATGATTAATTTTGGTACCATAATACTCTTCTGTCCAAGAAAATGAATAGTTTCATTTTGCTATTTTGGGATGTCTATACAAATAATTCCATTTTTAAAAATGAAACGTGCCTTTTACATACAGTTTATCTCATTTTTTTCCTCTCTCATACTTTATTTAGTTTTTCTCTCTATCTCTCTTACTTTACCTTCTTTTTCTTCTTCTCTCATACGTTAGAGCATCCGCAATGGTGCTTAGGCCAGCCATTCTCTCCCCTGCCACGTCAGCAACACTAAAAAAACCACCTGCCACATCAGATTTAGGTCAGCTGCAATAAAAATAATTCAAAATATACTACATTTACGGAATTAAATTTACGCTTAAAATACGAAATTAAATTTACGACACATATACGGGAAAAATAATCCATTCCATTAAAAAAAAAGTACAAAGATTATAAAAAAAAAGTACATGATTTTTTTTTTTAAAAAAAGGGCTTCAACACACGAGCCCCGCCACTCTCTACTCCTCATTGCCGTCGCCGTCGTCCTCGTCGTCGCCGCCGCCGTCGCCACCCGTGGTATCTGAGCCCACGTCGGAACCCCCCAGCCGTGACCTCGCGATCTCTAAATCAGCACGCATGCTCTCGAGCATCTCGTAAATAAACCTCTTCTCCGTGGGGTCAGTGGCGTTCTTCCACTCTCGGAAGACCTGTAACATCTGAGCCCGCGTTTGGTTACGCGAATGGAGAGTGTACTCGAGTGGGGCGGCTGGGAGGGCGGAGGACTGGACCTCGCGGGGCAATAGGGGGGATCCGCCCCTCGCAGCCCGCTGCGCCCGCTTCTGTCCAACCGGGCGGGGGCGACCAGTAAATGAAGGAGGGGATGGAAACTCTTCAGCATCCGGGGGGAGGTCGTGGGATCCGCCGCTGCTGCCGCTGTAGTCGCCGCTATAGTTAAGTCGCTGCTTCTTCGGCAACCCAGCGTCGCACCCAGCCCGGAACTTCTCGGAGTCCTTCAACAACAAGAAGCACTCCCAGAAGGTGAACTCCTTATACTTCCCCTCCAAGGGGAACTGACTTGCGGCTATCCTCCGGGCGTCGTCCTCAGTCTGCCCACTTCTGAGCTGACGGAGGGCGTTGGCGTACAAATTCGCAAAACGGCCCACCGCGGCCCTGGTGCGCTCCCACCCCTTCCGGACCTCCTCGTTGCTGAAGTCCTTCCCATGCGGGCAGTGCCTCTTATAGGCAGCTCTGATCTTCGCCCACATGTTGACGACCCGCTGGTTGTTCGCAACCAGTGGATCGTCGCACACCTCCAACCACCCCTTGGCCACCCCGGCGTACTCATCCTCCGTCCACTTCCTCCGGCCAGTGGCAGCGGGCTGCGATGACTCGCCGACCGCCTTGCCCTTCCCCTTCCCCCTCGTCTTCTTCTTCGGCGCGGCCGGCGTCGCTGGAACGGGAGTATCATCGTCCCCGAGATCGATCCCCATATCATGCAATGACAGAAGGTCATCGCCAGAGAACTGCGTCACCGGGGTCGACGTGTGAGACGAAGCCGGCAAAAAATCAAGCGAGGGCTGATACTGCGTCCCCTCCCGGTGACCCCTGCACCCCCCCCCCCCCGGCATCCCCCCCTGCCACATCATCCCCATCATCTGCTGCTGCATCTGGGGCATACCCCCCCCACCCGGGCGCTGACTGCCCGCCGCTCCCCTGCCCGTCGCCCGGCATACCCCCCTGGTTCCCCCCCCATCACCCCCCCTCCCCCCCGGCGCACCAGCCATCATTCCCATCATCTGATTCCAAGGGATGTTAAACCCCGGGCCCATCTGCCCCCATCCAGATCCCACGGGTACTGTGGGAGTCTGAGATCCGCTCGTCGCCGGACTGGACTCGTTGTTGTGATCCATCGCTCGATGATGCTCTTGTACAGAAAGTTAGAGAGAGAGAAAACTCGTTAAAACAAGTGGTGCAAATGAAAATGAAACGAAAATCGCGTTTATATAAGATTTAAAAAAAAAATTAAAAATCGGCGCTGGCCGATCGGGCCTCCACAATGGCGGCTAGCCGATCGGCTAGCGCTTCGGCCAGCGACGAGCGATCGGCCAGCCCACGCCGATCCGCTCGCCGAAATCGCCCTCGCCGATTGCAATGGTTCGGCTAGCCAATCGGCTAGCGCGACGAATCGGCTAGCCGGTCGCTAGCCGACCATTGCGGATGCTCTTACCTATTTTTTTCACTCTATCTCACTTACTTCTATTTTTTTTCTTTCTTTCATACTTTATCTAGTTTTTCTCTCTATCTCATTTATTTACCTATTTTTTCTCTTTTTCTTTCTTTCTATCTCATTTACTTTACCTATTTTTTTTTATTCTCTCATATTTTTATCAATTTCTCATTAAAATTGCCGTCCACAAATAGACTATTTTTTATGGACGGAGAAGTAAAATAAATGGAGTTTTTTTTTAAAAAAAACCAAAACCAATAAATTGGCGATAGATAAAGTAACCTATAAAACTTTATAAACTGTTTTAGTTTTGTGTTTATATTTGTGTGGAATATTCGTTTCATTTTGCCAATACATCAACCACCACCTTCATTTTTTGGATATGAGATAATAATGTTGCTTCAAATTGGACTAGTTTTTTTATTTTAACTTCTGTAATAATGACGTCACTAAAATATAAAATTGTGAAAACTTTTCCACCTAGTGACGCAATCTTGAGCGACCCGTGAATAGCTAAAAGTGTGTATACGAATTACGAAAAGAAAAATAGATTCGAAAGGGTTGTTAGTAATGAATTCCAATATGGAAGAAAATGTACAAGTCTTCCATTACCAATTTCCCAAGCATAGTAGAGAGAGAGAGAATGATGACAGAAAGGTAAAGACATTGGCGAGGGAAAGGCATGGCTTCCTCTGCAACACTTTGCAGACCACACTATTGCCACATCTTTTTTCTACAATCACATAAACTTTTACTTCAATTCCATATCTCAAAACCATATGTATACAGCAAAATACTTCATTTATAAAAATATGATGTGACATAGTGTATACATATGTATACATCATAATACCTTATTTGTAAATATACTCCATGAAGTAACACAATAGTACATTGTACACATTGGTGTGTATTATACATCCAAGTCCAACTTTAACTAATTATACATCTAACATTAAACTATTAATATAGTCAAAATCTTTTGGGATGATAGTTGATCTAATGATTATACATCTTGTTACACTATGTTGTATCCGAAAATATGGCGAGCTAAAATATATAATAAGAAGAGGGAACATCTTTTTTAGTCCGTAAACTTTGCTAAAGTATCATTTTAGATCCGTGAACTTAGAAAATATCATTTCAGGTCCATCAATTATGGGTTAATATCATTTGAAGTACTTTTTTACTATTTCCAAGTTTTTCTGGACGAAAATACCCTCGATACCTTAAAGAGTATATATTTTTAATAAACTTATCATATACTCATATTTTTTATAAATATCTTTACAATATATTTTTTGACGAATTTTCTATATGTAATTTGACATTCAATATTATCACTTAATTATGTGACATGCAAGTAAAATTGCTTCTTCAATTTTTTATATTAAAGAATTTTAAAATTGAATAGAGAACTTTTCTTTAATAATAAAAAAATTAATAAGGATCTTTTCTTGCCTGTCACAAAATTAAGTATTAATATTGAAGGTCAAATTATATATAGAAAATTCATCAAAAATATATAGTAAAGATATTTATAAAAAATATGAGTATAGGATAAGTTTATTAAAAATATATACCATTTAAGGTATCAAGGGTATTTTTATCCAGAAAAACTTGAAAATAGTAAAAAAGTACTTCAAATGATATTAACCCAGAGTTGATGGACCTGAAACGATATTTTCAAAGTTCACGGACCTAAAATGATACTTTGGCAAAATTTCGTGGACCAAAAAAGATGTTCCCTCTAATAAGTAATACTTGTATAGGGAAGCACTAGGATGCATCCTTAATTAGAGTCACAACGTACATTCAATCTAGTGCTGCCATGTGGTACAAAAATATGATATATTGTAAACACAAAAATGCAATCTAGTTGTATATACATTTTCGCAGATTGCATTTTAGTTGTAGGTAAATTGCATTATATATTGTTGAGTTTTGCATTTTAACATAAATGTCTACAATGCAAAATAAACTATATATAATGCAATTCGTCTATATACAAAATGCAAATTAAATAGTCTATATCTAAAATGCAAAACTCAATAATAAAAAATTGCATTTTTTTGTTGGATGTAGGTTGGTACTTTAAAATCAGTTGTTATATTAGTATAATATATAGACAAAACTAGGTAGTACTAATAATTAATATATAATACTACTACTTCATATCTTATTCAAAATACTAACAATTACTCCCTCCATCCCTCATTAGCAGTCACAGTTTGATCGGACACGAGTTTTAAAAAAGTGTTTGAATGTATAATAAATGGAGTTAGGTAGTGGAATGTAGGACCTCTTTGACTTTCATGTGTAATAAATTTGTTAGAACCATTCAATTTGCAAATAAATTTTGTGGTGTTGTGATTAAATAAGTTTGAGTACATTTGAGTAATTAAACTTGTTAGCAAAATTGAATGAAAAAAAAAACAATTGAAGATTAAAGCTGCCATTCATATTCCAAACACCACAGCCGGAGCTTCAATTCCAAACACCAAAGCTGCCATTCATAATATAGTGTTCAATTTAATGAGTTTCTTCTTCTAAATCAACTAATACATAGTACTATTTTATATGTTTTATTTTAATGGACACATTTTTATATATAGATATCCTATTCTACATAATATAATATTATATATTTCTTAAAATAGAAATATCATTCTTTATTAGTATTATTTTTTTACTGTAATACTTTCTTTGTCTCTTATAATTTGTCATGATTTGATCTTGTATAGGTTTTAAGGATGTAATAGAAAGTGGTTGAAAAAGTTAGTAATAGTTTTATAATAAAATATAAGTGTGAATGAGTTAGTGGAATGTTCAAATGGTAAAAATGAAAGATGACAAATTTTTAAAAAGAATGAAAATAAAAATAAGTAAAAAATTTTAAGGGACGACGAGGGTAGTTTTTTTACTTTGCTCAAAAACAACATTATAATACTCACTCCGTCTCACTTAAGATGACACGTTTTCCTTTTTAGTTTGTCCCAACTAAAATGACACATTTCCTTTTTCGATAACTTTCTCTCTTCAATTAATACACCCGACCACTCTTTTACACTCCTATTAAAATATTCATATTTCTTTCTCTCTCTACTTTAATACTTACATCCACATTTTCTCTCTCCAATTAAACATTTTAACCAATAACTCATAAAATCCATGCCGACCAAGAAATTTGTCATATTAAGACCATCCGCATCCATGTTTCAATACTGTCGCATCCATTAATAATTTATGGGTCTCACTGCGTTTTTTACCCCATCTCTTAACTAAGAGACAACACATGCATCCATTCATCTCTTAACCACCTCATCCCTTAACTATTCATTCAATTTCATTTTTTATTTCCAACAAATTCAATTAATAAAAACACACTTCATTAAATAAAAGAAAATTACTCCCTCCGTCCGCGAATAGGAGTCCCGGTTGAGTTGGGTGCGGGTTTTAAGAAAAGTTTGAGTGTAATAATTTAAGCGTGTGATAGTGAAATGTGGGACCCATTTATATTATTATTTGCTTTATTCTTTGGAATAATGAAATCTAACATTAAGAGAGAGGGAGTAAATTAAGGGAAAAGGGGGTCATTTCTTATACTCCCAAGATAAAATGGCTAACCGGGACTCCTAATGGCGGACGGATGATAATGACCAACCGGGACTCCTATTCGTGGACGGAGGGAGTACAATTTAAAATCCTAAAAAAATAATAATAAAAAAACACATAATTAAAATCTTTTAAAAAAATAAAAAAGAGTGTTTGTGAGAGTGTAGTGTTTGTGTGTGAAAAAAATGGTGGGAGAATTGAGTTATTTATAGATGATATGTGGAAAAAAAAGAAAAATAAAATAAAAAAAATATGCGAAAAAACGGTAAAAAAACAGCAGAAAAAAATGGTCAAATTTTTTTATTTTTCAGATTTTTTTTAAAAAATAATAATTAAAAATAACCTAAAATCAACGCTCACTCACAAAGTGTTGAGTTTATTAAACTCAATTACTTTACAATTAAGAAATGTTAAGTTTATTAAAAGTATTGGAAGCTTGGTGAACATTATGGAGAAATCAAGAAAATATGAAATATGATGAAGTGGCCGCAGGATTCTAGAAGATTAAAAGTTGTCATGCAACTTGCAAAATTATCTAGCTCCATGCACTAACCGACTTTGATGGAATGATCTAGAGTGATCAAGACAAAGAAATTTTTAGAGCTAACTAGATATTATTATTATTTAAAGTAATAGTGTTAGTAACTAGAATTCTCTAGTTTAGTCAAGGTCGGTTTCTTAACCGACTTAGATGTCTTATAAATAGGCATTGCATTAGGCCATTTTGTAGTATGAGAAAACAAGAGAGAATTGAGTCAAGAGTGTGAGAAAGAAAGAGCCGTAGCTCATAGATAGAGAAGAGAAATCTTTGTAGTGCTGAAGCACATCCTTTGTTCGTGTGTATTTTGTGTAATCATTTATGAGAAATTCATAATCCCACTTATCTTCCATATATTATCCTTGAAGTTCCTATATTTTGTGTATCAAATATCCAACAAATCTGGTATATGTTGAGTTTCAAGACTTTCACGAGTCTTCTGATCTCTCAAAAGCAAAGGTACGCGCCAGATGTGGAAACATCATAGAGGGTGATGATGTTCTCTCTCTAGACATGGCAAAAAAGAGAGAGCTTCTCCTTGATGGTTTCATCAAGTTCCATTGTGCTGCGATATGCGAGAATATTTGGAGATAGACCCAAGCTTCGTAATCCTCTAACACTGTGTTGAGTTGGCTTTGTTTTCTGCTCGCCAACAACAATTAGAACATGCACCAAGTTGACATGTATCAAGCAATAAATTTCCATGATCTCGATGAACGACATTGATTCAATATCCCCAATGGTTCCACCCAATTCGATAACACAAACATCAGCTGGGCCATCTTTGTCGTCCACTGGAATAGCAGCAGCTCGCTCAATCCACTCTTGAATCGGTGTCCAACCAAAAGTGTTTGCAACATGACGCCCGAAGAAGCATGGAGTTCGTTCAAGCCCAGTCTTGGGCAACATTGCCAGAAGGCCGGAAAGCCATAGGAGTGAAATGGATGTTCAAAACAAATAAAAATGCCAATGGTGAAGTGCAAAGGTACAAGGCGAGATTGGTGGCGAAAGGATACAAGCAGAAGGCTGTAGAGATAAGGATCGATTTTGATGGAAGTGGCGCGAAGGCCGCAGGCTTTGAGGATGAGGCCGATGCTGCTAGCGGTGACGCCTTTGCCGAGGCCACTGACGACTCCTCCGGTGACCAACACATACTTCATTTCTCCTCAAAATGAGATGAGAGAGGGAGGAAAAGTGTTATCTACACATAGTGATGAAACGAAAGAGAGAGAGAGTATTGGTACTCGTTATCATTTTATTCGGGAGCACGTGAACTAAAACGATGTGGAGTTGGAGTACTGCAAGTCACAAGATTAAATTGCAGACATATTTACAAAGCCATTGAAACATGATGTTTTTAGGAGATTGAAGTTTATGCATGGAATGAAGACCTTGAAGAATTGAGTTTGAGGGAGAATATTGAGTTAATTATACTCAATTACTTTACAATTAAGAAATGTTAAGTTTATTAAAAGTATTGGAAGCTTGGTGAACATTATGGAGAAATCAAGAAAATATAAGATTATGATGAAGTAGCCAGAGGATTGTAGAAGATTAAAAGTTGTCATGCAACTTGTAAAATTATCTAGCTCCATGCACTAACCGACTTTGATGGAATGATCTAGAGTGATCAAGACAAAGAAATGGATAGAGCTAACTAGATATTATTATTATTTAATGTATTAGTGTTAGTAACTAGAAATCTTTAGTTTAGTCAAGGTTGGTTCTTAACTGACTTAGATGTCTTATAAATAGGCATTGCATTAGGCCATTTTGTTGTATGAGAAAATAAGAGAGAAATGAGTTAAGAGTGTGAGAAAGAAAGAATTGTAGCTCATAAATAGAGAAGTGAAATCTTTGTAGTGTTTGAAGCACATCCTTTGTTTGTATGTATTTTGTGTAATCATTTTGTGAGAAATTCATAATCCCACTTATCTTCCATATATTATCCTTGAGTGTTCCTATATTTTGTGTATCAAATATCCAAAACAGCGAGTGGGCGTCACGCCCTAACCGCTGCTCGCCATGTGGCCGACCCGCGTGGCGAGATAGCCTGCCACCCACCCCTCCCCCAGGCTATGAGACGCGGCGGAGCACCTGCATCGGTGTCTCGATGCGGGCTCGGTCTCGTCCCGGCGAGACGAGATCGCATCGAGACACCGATGCAGGTGCTCTAACTAGGATTGGGGGTACCGTATTGAATAACAAAATGATCCACTAAAGTGTGTATAGGAGTAATTATAATGAGACCTAGTCTGCATTGAGATACTGATGCAGATGCTCTAATCAGGACCGAGGGTATTGTGTTGAATAACAAAATGATCCATTAAAGTGTGTAGAGGAGTAATTATAACGAGACCGAGCCTGCATCAAGATACCGATACAGATGCTCTAATTAAGACTGGGGTACTTTGTTGAATAAAAAAAATAATCCACTAAAGTGTGTAGAGGAGTAATTATACAGTATGCTATGAACAAGGGTATGATAGGATCCGTACTTATCCCGGAATCAGCGCTTTAGGAAAAAGAGAAGATGGGGATTATGTGGGATTATTAATGAGCTTATGAAAAACAAAAAGCCTGCGCAGGGTGTCAAATCACCACCCCATACGTACAGAATTAATCTCTTTTTTTTATTATTTAATTTTGCTAAACTGACAGCTCAACAAAATCAATTCATAATTATTTTTAAAAATTAATTTCGTAAATTAAAATCAAATTCTAAATTATTTATGAATTAGTAGTACTACAGTTAAATTGATCTTAATTCTCTCTTTTTCTTTTTAATTTTTATGACAAACAATTATATGTGAGACTCAAATTACAAAGTACAAATATCCAAATTATTAAGTCTTTGACAAAATATTCAAACAGTACACAATTAATTCCAAACTATTGACATGGATATGTTTCACACTTACAATTTGTGACCACGAAGAGATCTGCATCACCACCTACGATGGTGATGCGAATTTAACACAAATATGAGCTAGCATCACCCTTAGCAAAATAATAATGACTACGTGATCTTGACTTCTCATCCAAAAATTTAATTTCAATACTTGTTTTATTAATTACTCTCGTGACAATTTAGATATCCAATTTAGTAATTAATTTAAAAATTCGATTATAGTTGTGCATATTTTGACGTACGACTCGACTCGACTTGGCTTCTGAATTAACAACTATTCCACATAATATAATTTATAAAAATTAAATGTAATTATGCATATTTTGAGATAGACCAATAAAAAGTTACATGCATGGTTACCGAATGGAGAATTATTTCAATAAAGCAATACAAGCCTTTTTAGCGTTCTCTTTGAAAAACTTTCAAATGGATCATTCGTGTTGAAGTTCTTCTAAAATGGACGCTGGACATTCAGTTTGTTCGCGCTCCATTTTTCAGAAGTAGGAGTGATTCCTTATGTGTACGCACCAACAATCACTTGATATATATTTTTTGCATCAGGCAATTCTTGCTATTTAAATTGTGAGATACTTATTCAAGATTAATGAGTTGTTCTCAAAATGCATGAATGTGATTAATTTTATCTGAAAAAGAATTATGAAGGAAGGGTATGGTATGTAAAAAGAAAGAGTGATGGGATGCAATAATGAAGGGTGGGGATGGGACCAAAAAATGGCAGGGCGTGGGAGAGAGGACGAACATGACATTGTCGGTTGTTTTTTGTGTTCAGATCATCGCTTCTTACTTGTTTCCCACTCTCTCTCTCCTCTCTCTCCCAACTTAGCTTCATCTCAAGCAACCAACCTGTCTCTTGTTGCAAACCACCCCAACACTTCAATTCTACTTCGAATTCTCTCTAATTTGGTTATACTACAAATGAATTCCAATTCCATGGCTGCTAATCAGGTTTGCCTCACAAACCCCCAATTTAGATTTAGCTAAAGCCCCAATCTTGATCACTCTCCACATTTCTAGGGTTTCCTCTTCACACACAATCAAAACCACAATGTCTTCTTTACCCGGCCAAGACAAGGAAATGAGGGTACAACAATTACAACCCGCTTCTTCACTAGGATCCAAGCCCAAACCCGGTCGCCAGACCTACCGCGAGTGCCTGAAAAACCACGCCGCCAACGTGGGCGGCAACGTCACCGACGGCTGCGGCGAGTTCATGCCCAGCGGCGGCGACGGCACGCTCGAGGCCCTCCAGTGCGCCGCCTGCTCCTGCCACCGCAATTTCCACCGCAAAGAGCCCTCCGTGCAGCCGGTGAAGATGGCGTTCGAGGAGTCGTCGAGCGAGGAGCAGCTGAATTTCAACGAGGTGGCGCCGCCGCCGCCGCAGTTCGTGGCGAGGAAGAGGTTCAGGACGAAGTTCACGGCGGAGCAGAAGGGGAGGATGCTGGAGCTGGCGGAGAAGGTGGGGTGGAGGATCCCGAGGGAGGATGACGCCGAGGTGCAGAGATTCTGTGCGGAGGTTGGGGTGAAGAGGCAGGTTTTCAAGGTCTGGATGCATAATAACAAGACTGCTTCGTCTTCCTCCAAGAAACTTCCACACGAATTCTAGAACCTTCTTTTTTGTTGAGTTTTAGTAGTAGTACTCGTTAATTAGATGAGCATGTGATGGGTTAGTAGATTCAGATTGTTATGTTGATATAGGGATTATGCATGCCTTCTTCCTTTCTCTCTATTTTCATGTGTTTCTTTTTAATTATTTCATGTTATGCTTGTTTCATACTACTACTACTTATATGGTTCACTAGAGTGTTTCATGTGGTTTTAACTTTTAAGTAAAGATCATGTCATTAGTGTGAGTCTAACTCGATCAAATTACAACCTCATAAATTAGCTGATATCATATGGATAGATGGTAATATCATTTAATGCCTCTTTACATTAATGAATGTAAAATTAGCTAGTTCAAATTTTTCCAAGGAATGACAATGATCATTTTGGAAGTTCTTGTTTGTTTTTTCATAGAGTTTTTTTGTGTATACGTACTTCATTATTTGTGCTGTATGATCCGATCGGAGAGAAGCGATTGAACTTGTGCTATGAATAAAGCAAGCAGGCTTTGCATTTAATAATGATTTTTTTCACATTTAAAGCATTTCTACTGTGCAGATCTTTTCAAGGGTGAAAAAACTAGCATAACTTTCAACGTCTGCCCAATTTCAGTCTTTTTCAGACATGTATGTGTGTGCCAATTTTCGACCAGAACTACGCACCTGGTTACTTATTTTTTTCCTCTTAAAATGTTATGATAGCCTGAAGTAGTGGTGGCCACGGTTCGAAAACCGCCGGTTCCGGTTCGTCAAAATCATGAACCGTAACCGGCCCGGATACCGGTTATCCGGTTCCGGTTTAACCGCCGGTTCCGGTTCCGGTTACTAACCGCCGGTTTTTCACCGGTTCCGCCGGTTCCGGTTCGGTTTTTTTTTTTTTTTTTTTTTTTAAATCTTAGAGTTATAACTTTTATTGCAATTCTATAATAAAATCCAAAGAGAATCGATAACGATAAATAATTGCAATTTTATTGATTTGAAACTTTGAATGTAAATTTCTACAATACAATATTACAATTACAAGTTACAAAATACAACAATACTACAACTATACACTTGAATTTAAAATTTAAATACAAAATTACAATTTTAAAAAAATATATTAAAAGTAAAGTTGAAACAATTAGAAAAAAAAAAGAAATAAAAGGAAAAGGACTTGAGCTCAACTTAAATTTAAAATTTAAGTTGACTTAAATTTAAAATTTAAGTTGAGGTGCCTACGTATCCTTAATGCTCAATTGCATTGAGGAATCAAAGTCCACGTAGTTCTCTTACCTTGCTTACCTTGTTGGTTGGCGGTTGACGACGATTGGCCTTCATTCTCCACCTTCATCCTCGGTGTCGGTGAAGGTTTCCTCACTCTCTTCACGAGCATCCCAATCTGGTTCTTGCGCTCTCCTTGCAGCTTTTCCCCAATCATCAAGTAACATCACGGCTTCCATATTTCTCGCGGAGAGTTTGCTTCTTCTCACGTCCAAGACACATGCTCCAACACTGAAAGCGGACTCGATGGCTACAGTGGAAGCCGGGACTGCAAAGATCTCCTTAGCCATTGACGCAAGTATGGGATAATCTTTCTCGTGTGTTCCCACCACTCTAGGACGTCGATTTGGGCGGGTGTCGGACCTGCATCACTAAAAGTATGGTGGCGTGCTTCCAAATAAAAATCTAACTCGCTTACCGATCCCATTGAGGTGGACCTTGAACTTGAGCTTGTGCCGTAGCCGTATAAGTCGGCTAATTGTGATTAAGCATCGGGGTCATCATAAGCAAAACCAAAACCGCCGTATTGCTGCGGTTGAGGAGCATGTTGTGTACGTGGATGAATTTGGTGGGTACGGTTATACTTTTCTTCATATTCGGCAAAGAGAGTACGCAAACTACTTTCAAATTGAGCTTGAACAAGTGATCTATCAGGAATGGTTAGTTCAAAAACTCTCGAGGTTTCATTATCATCAAAAGGCAAATTTTGAAGTGGACTAAGATCAATAGAACGCAAATTTTGATAATAGAAATCTAAGATCTTAGTTGTGCCAGCTAATTTCCATTTCGGATCCAAGCACTTAGCAATTAAAAACACAGTTGGAATTTCACTAAAATACTTCAACCATTTTTCAATCATATAAAATAAAACACACATTAACTCACGAGATCTAGCATTTTTCATGCATGTTTTAAAACCAAGTGCTATATACATGCAATGCTCTAACACACGAACAGATGTGCAATAGTAAACACCCGATAATTCAACGGTAGCACTTTTGAAAGCTTTGAACAATTGACATAAACTCATGCTTTGGTCCCAACAATTAGGCGTAAGAACTATATCACCATAGGGATTAGTTCTAAAAAAATCGCACAAAGCATCTCTATGCTCCAAAGTAGAATTGAGGCAATCATATGTAGAGTTCCATCTAGTAGACACATCCATTATAAAGGTTGTATACCTGATGTTCCTGTTACGGCAATATTTTTTCCAAGCCTTGCCAAGCTTGAAATGGATCGCTCTAACTGCATTTCTAATAGGATCAACATGCTTTTGCCATAAAGAAAGCGCATCTTGTACACATAAGTTCAAAATATGACATACACATCTTTGATGAAAATACTTACCATCGATAATCGGAGAGCACGCATCAATCAAGTCGCTAATACTTGCAGTATTAGCAGTTGCATTATCAAAAGCAATAGAAAACACCTTATTGCATAATTGATATTCATTCAAAACTTGAATAATTAAAAAAGCAATTGCATTTGCAGTGTGTGGTGTAGGAAAATCTCTAAAAGCAATTAAACGTTTGTTCAAAGACCAACTATTGTCCATAAAGTGAACCGTAATTCCCATGTATGCATGCTTTTGGAAAGCGTCAGTCCATACATCAGAGCAAATATTCACTTTGTGTCCCAAGTTACTCAAATATCGTGATAAATCTTTTTTCATTTCAGTATATTGATTTTTGGTAGATCGTTGAATACTAGTTCTAGGTAGTCTTTTTGAGTTCAAATTATAACACTCTTTCATCGAATCTTCATAATCTTGATTATCATAAATACCAAAAGGAAGATGATGCATGGCAGCAAATTTAGCCATAACGTCAGTAGTATGCTTATGATCATATCTTAAAAGAGCGGAGGACGGCGTACCTGTTTGAGACGAACCGGAGGCGGAGCCATGGGCACTCGCACTTTGGAAGTTGAGTTGGGTTTGGCTAGCGGTATGCCCATATAGTTCGGGATGAATCGTCTGCATGTGACGGATGAGAGAGCCATATCCCCCGGACTTCTTGAATTTGTATTTTTTGGTGCAGTAGTTACAATATGCCATAAAAAATACCGGCACTTCATTAGCGGAAGAAACTATTGGGACCTTTTTGAAATGTTTCACAAATATATCAGATTTATATTTAGTTTTTTCTCCGCGGCCGTCTTGTGAAGGGGGGGGCATTTCCTCATTTTCGTGGTCACCACCGTCACTGTCCTCATTATCATCGTTCAGATTAACATTAACATCATCAATATCGTAATCATCGACCGAGATGTAATTATCAGCATCGGATTCGGCGCCAACCGCGCCATGACCACCCAATTGGGATAGTGCAATGGCTGCAGCTGCACGACGATCTTCTTCCATCTACAAATAGTATACGTAGTATGTACGAATTAGAATTTAGAAGATGATGAACATAGAAAAATCATGAACTCAAACTTATTAAGTTATGACTTTATGTATAAAAAAAATAATATGCAAAATATTTTATAACTTACTTGTAAGCGAACAGCCTCAGCATGGGAAACCTCCTCCAAAATTTCTCGACGAGTAGGTCGTCGTGATTTTCTCGGACGGGTAGATTGATCTTCTGCAATTCCTTTGCCCCGTCGATCACGGTCACCACCACCACGAGAAGAAGACATATTTTTTTTTATAGTAATGTAGTTGAACAAGTTGTAAGTTGTAACTAATATGAAGTGCAAATTATGAAAATTGATGAACAACTTAAGTAAACAAGTAGAGAGCAAATTGAGAGAATGAGGTAGAGAATAGAGAATTGGAGATTGAGAGAGAAGTCCTTGTTAACACAAGAATGGGGTGAGTAGAAGTGATGAAGAAGGGGGTATTTATAGATAAAAATGGGGGGAAAATCTGATTTAAAAAAAAAATAAAAAAAATTTGAAATTCAAAATTTGAAACGGTCGGAAACCGCCGGTTTTCGGTCAGAAACCGGCAGTTTTCTGACACAAACCCGAAAACCGGCGGTTTCCGACCCCTTTTCAGACCCTATGCCTGAACCCTAGACCCTACGCCTGAACCCTACGCCTGAACCGGCGGGAACCGGCGGTTTTGTGTCAGGAACCGCCGGTTTTCTGACACAAACCGCCGGTTTTCGACACAAACCGGCGGTTAACCGTGCTTTTTCAGACCTACCCCTGCAACCCTACGAACCTATCGGCGAACGGCTATTTTTCCGGGCCGGTTAACCGGTTAACCGGCGGTTAACCGCCGGTTCCGGTTGCATATTTCTTGAACCGTAACCGAACCGTAAAAACCGTGTAACCGGATTTCGAACCGGAACCGTCGTCCGGTTCCGGTTCCGGTTCCGAACCGCCGGTTAGAAACCGGCGGTTAACCGGCGGTCCGGTTTGGTTTGGCCATGTCTAGCCTGAAGATTCACGGCATTCTTGGATAATTTAAAAAATTATTTGATTTATTAAATTTGAAAATTTCGAACTATATAGAAAATGTGTTGTAAACTTTGAATAGTAAGAATTGTAATGAAATCTTGAAATATATATGGCCAGCTTCATAAATTAAAGATTCAGCTACACCGAATTATCAGTTTAACCCAACCCATTTTCTTGATAAAAAAAAATTGGAATATTGCAATAATAACTCTATGTGCATGTTATAGGAAAAAAGTTACAGTTTAGTGATAACTTTCAACCTATTATTTTGATAATCACAATGTCTAAAATGCAAGACTAAATAACAAGAAAATTATACAATCATGAAAAGCTTTATATTATAGTTATCTATCCATCAAAATTTATATTCATACTATATTCTTGTAAGAAATAAAGTTCAGTGATGTGTAAAAACCAAAGCATGGGTATTGTTGTTCTTGTTCTTGTACGTATAGACAATTAACCATAAAATAAAAGTGATGATGGGTACAATATTAATACTACTGTTATGGATGTTGATTAGGCTAACCTATTTTGTTTTAGGCCAACACTATCCAGCTCAAGCTATTTTAGGGCTCAAATTAAGCGTTAACCACAGATCTTCGTTTTCAGGCTAGCCAGTAAAACTAGAAAGTACTCCTATATGATAAAAGGAATTAACATATTTAAATTTGACGGATAACTATACTTTTGTAAAAATAAAAAGGTAATTTTCTTAATCAAATCACTGGAATCATATGAAGGTTATGTAAATTATGGCCATAGTCGTGTTGGGGTGGGAAGAAAAGAGAATAAGAAAAAAAAAAAAAAGAAAAAAAAAAAAGGAGGAAAACAAAATTGGAAAAAAAGTAAGCTTTTTGTGACCTAAGTAGATGGAGTATCTAATTTCTCCCCCATTATCCCTTTAATACTTGACACAACCCTATTAACTTAGAGAGCTCCTACATAAATTATTGATATTTGCAAACATTGATCTATTCTTTATTTTTATTGTTGCATATTGATGTAGTAACTCCAGTATGATAATAAAGTACTACTGTAGTAAATTATAAATATGGTAATGTGGTTTTTTTAATTACTTAAATTAACAAAATTTTCAAAGGATGTGTCGTGATGAACTCATCCTCATCATGCAACATTTGATTTAGTACATTAATCATTTACCATTATATAATAGTAGACGCATAATATAAAAGTCAACATAAAATAGAATTACGAATGCCATCATTAATAGGTAGAGGTGGTAAAAGATTGGGCTAGACCACCTTATCTTAGCCCGAAGATGAGCTAAGTGGGCTTGGCCTGAAAATTCATAGGTTGCCAAATAGCGATATCCAATCTCAAGAGATAGAGAATACTAGTACGGAGTACTATTTTAATTTAATAGTGAAAAAAATAAAAAATTAAGACGTCCGTCGTGGCACCGCAATGGCGAACGTCACGACATACGTAGCCGGAAATCTGCGGATGTGCGGTATCCGCAGCGGATGTCCGCATCCGCCCCTCTCTCGCCTAATGGAGGACGTCCCGCGCGGACGTCCGGCACGCCGGTCCGATGTTCGGCGGGACATCCTCCATTGCTGATGCTCTTACAGTGATGACACTTTGAATTATATTTAATTTAATTATAAAATATAAAGAATATATAATTCAACATTTGATTCTTAATTTACTGTGGCATGATTTAATAGATTATAATTTTAATTGCCTACATATCCAAAAAATAGAGAACCTTGAATGAAAAATAAATAGTATCTTGGTTGTAATTTTTTTTTTACATAAATGCGGGGAATGTCCGAAAAGATAAACTAATGAATATAAGAAATACCTAATCTATCAGGAAGCAACCAACAACTAATACCCTAGTTGCTGAGCCCAAAAAGAGTGTAAATGTTTCACCAAATTAACCTTTGCTATAAGTTTCAAACATTTATTAGTGAAATTTATCTTAATTAACTAAATTTATTAAACGGTTAAGCAGCTTTAAATCACTCATCTGTTAGTGAATTTTGACTTTTTACATAAAATTTGATGTTTAAATACATAAATCTAATATTTTCACAATCCGGAAAATTCAAATTTGACTTGGCACCGATAATAATGGAGTGGCATTAAAATATTAAAATATAACAACAAATATGAAATTAAGTTAAGAATTTAAAGAATTTAAATTCATGAAAATATCATAATACATTAAAATTTATATATTTATACACTTACTTTACAGATTTAAGTAAAAAATGAAATTCACTAATATTGTAGTTTTGCAGCCTATTAAATCTTTTCAAAATAAAAAACTATCTTTCCTCTGTCTTATTTCTTTTTATTTATTTTACCATTTTCCCTATTTAACATATTTATCCATATTAGTTCTTCTATGTTCTTGATTTTAATAAATAAAATTTTCCCATGAAGATTGAGGACCAATTAAAATAAATTATCCAAGCCGAAATAAACATACCAACACTATCTTTACTATTTTTAGCCCATTCTTCCAACTTCTATATTAAATCAGAGTTCATTTATGAGAATGACATTCTGAAGAGAAACCATATCTCTGCCACAACAAATCCTTTCAGGAAAAATTCAAAAAAAAAAAAAAATTTAAATGGAAGAAAATTAACTACTATTAAATTCTCTTATTTTCTTGAACCTTAATTGGAGTATGCATTTCCTCATCACTGCAGCTTGAGATTCCTCATAAGCCTGTTAAAATTCATAATATGGAAAGTATGAGGAAATTTGCTGAAAATATATTATTACTACTATTATTTTTCTTTCTGATAAAGTGTAAAAGAAAATGTACAAAATTCAATGGTTCTAGTCACTTCTTGATCGTACTCATAACTGCAATATATAATATTTTAATCAAACCCAAATATCAAAGAAAGTTCTGTCTGAGATGATCAAAATAGAAGTGTGTAGAAGCTTAATTTTAAAAAAGATGGATAATGTGATATGATCTTATCATGCTTTATTTAAATAATAAGAAGACCATGTGGGATGATATAAACATAGGATTAGATTTCATGTGGTGCCATCAAGGAAAAATAAAATACCATATTTGATATCTTCTTGAAAAGATGCATGTACATATATAATGATAAAGTTATTTAACTCTCGAGCATTATTCTACTATTCACGTGCTTTTGAACACTATATATAAGCATGGAGCACTATATTATTCTCCTATTTTTATATTTTCCATTTCTTATTTCGTTATTATTTCTTATTTACAACTTCTAATAAAATTGATTATATCATAAACACCTATATTTTATTAAAACAATAAAAATTACATGGTTGAAATAAACGAAATATTATATATTAAAAAAAACCTATGACTGAAATAAATGGAAAATCACATAATTAAATCCTAATCAAAAAGTTAAATTGGAGTATAAGTTTATCTATAGATGTGAAATAAGAATAGAAAAAATTAAATCTGATTTTTTAATTAAAAATAAATTAAATGAATTAAAAGCCACATGGCACCCTGTGATTGGTCACAAGTTAGCGTGCGCAAAGTGTGCACTGTGCAACCTTCGCATGCTCAATCCCTGCAATGGGGTGTGAGCACGTTGTTGCGGCTGCCCTCGCTCTTTTATTTCCTTATTTTTTTCACTAGAACATGATGTAGAAGCATAGATTCAAGCTCTTTATGTACCTAACTTAAACAATGTGGTAAAATGGTGAGAGAAAGAGAGAGAGGGTATAGACTATAGACCTTAGTTCATGGGCATATTCTCTTGCAAGGGCTCTGTAGTTAGGAATGGGGACTTGATCATTCTCTATTTGCATAATGTCTTTAACTAGTATTTCATAATGCCTCCTCACTTCATCTGCTGATTTCCCACCAACTGCCCGGGCTACGTTGTGCCAACGATCCGGTGTGTCCTTGTCGTACCTTGCTAGGGCCTCCTCGAACCGCTTGTTTTGCTTGGACGTCCACGAGCATGCCAACGAGCTTGAGGCCATGGCCTAACGAAGACGGGAGAGATGAGGACAAGTGTTGTTAGGAGGTTTTCTCAACTAATTGTTCTTATATACACAAGAATATGTGATGGTGGTGGGCATTGAGATGTTATTCTATTGCTTCAAGGGACAGGACATGAAAAGAGCTCACTAAATATTTTGAGAAAGTGTAATAAAAGGACAGATATTTTCTTGTCCTTTTGTAATAGTAGGAGTATCTTTTATCTTGGATTGCAAGTGGAATTCTTGTGCAGCTGGATAGGATTAGATCCCCCTAATCTGAAGGCCTTTACTATCTAATTCTCATTTCTTACCTCCCACATTTGTCCACCATTTTTTGGATGAGTAGAGTCCACCAAAACTGGTGATAGTCCAAAAAATGCAAAATTCATATAGCTTACCAAAATTAGGGGTGAGAAAATATTTGAAATCCGAAAAACCCGATTTTATAGTTTGGACTTTTTATTTTCAGACAGTTCAGATCAAATCAGATTTATTTTTCATAAAACTCGGATTTTTGGATTGAATCGGATTAGACTAATCCAATTCGAAATACAAATGCTCTCACCTTTAATCAAAATAGCAACACAAAAGCTAACAAAGGACAAAAATCAACTGACAAGTAACTAAAACACACAAAAATACTGAATCCTACTTATCTCTCCTTTAGCAAATATAAACTCGCAATACACAACATAACAAAATGACTACATATATGATTTGCTCCATTCAACAATAACTAAACTATAATCATAATCTGAATATAAAATTAATAATGTTATGAGTGAGAAATACAAAGCAATTGTTACTTTTGTCCTTAAAATTGTGCCTAGTGCACTAAAATTATGTTTTAGGAAATTACTCCTATGTTTGTTGCAGCAGGTGATGATATGTTTTAAAGGAAAAGTGATAAAGGAACATGATCATCATTTGGAAATTTCATATATATGGGTAAATATGATAATTAGATGATCCATTTTCTCATTCCATAAATGCAATAACATGATAAAGATATGTGTTTTCTTTATCTTCTCCATCTTTGATTTATCGATTTTCATGTTATCACGTTAAAATTTTGTGCGCTAATCTCAAACACCAAACGATTTTATTTTGCATTTTATGTTAGCAATTGTGCTATCCAGCGCTGAAATTCATTGACGAACTAAATTGACTATCAAGATTTATTTATTTTTGTTTGAAATTGTCCAACATAATTCACTTTTCTCCTTTTTTTTTTCTCTTTCTCTCTATGCAATTAGAAGTATAATTGATTAGATATATCATATAAAAATATTTTAAAACCATTAAACTTTTACCCTTTATTTCAGTTTGTAAGTAATGAGGCATACGCATTCAAACAAACATCATGGATTTTAATACGAAATTGATAAAGGAATGGCCGGAACAAAAAATATGTTACTTTCTTATAGAAGGACATACTATTAATTAATCATTTCTTATGCTGCAACTATCAAAATAACATTGGCAGCTAAATCAATGTATTTCTCTATTTTTTTGCTATTTTTGTTGTTAATGTATTTCGAAGACGTTCTTGTATGTGATATAAGCAATATAATATACCAAAAAAAAAATCTAAGTTATATAATGTTCTTTATCATGGAGAACCCTAGAAAACCATTGAACTATTGATTTGTATATTTGAACTACAGCGACCTTTGAAAGATTTCTTGATTAAATTTAAACGACCTTTGAAAGATTTCTTGGTTAAATTTAAACTTCTTAGACAATCATAAATAAGCATATTTTGGAACACTTCCATATGGATCACCTTGGCTCTTACTCCCTCCGTCCACGAATAAAAGTCCCGTTTTTTCATTTTTGTCCGTCCATGAATAAGAGTCTCGGTTCATAATTACCATAAATGGTAAAGAGACCTCACATTCCACTAACTCATTTCACTTACATATTATTTAAAACTAATATATACAAGTAGGACCTCTATTCCACTAACTTTCTTCCACCCACTTTTCTTAATATTTCTTAAAACCCGCGTCATTTAGAAATAGGGCTCTTAATCGTGGACGGATGGAGTAACATATAGTAATACTAGCCTAGTTTAACTATAAATTCCAAATCACTACAAAAGAAAAGCAGCAAACGAACAAAAAAAAATATGTACGTATAAAAGAGGCAGCATGTTGTTATCCGTCAATCTCATCCATGAGAAAGAAGTGGTGACACGAAGGAGAAATTCCTAACAACAATCACAAAACATACGACGGAGCATCCACCAGCCAAACGAACAGTAAATCGTAAGAAACTTCAAACTAAAAAAATATAATGCAAACGTTTAAAGGCTAAATGGTTGATTTTCCAATTTATTCCATTTGTTTGGATAAAGATACATGTATTAGATATTATTATGCCCCTTCCTGAAAATTTCACATATAAATCCTTTGAGTGGAATAGATTCCTAATTGTACCAAAAATCTTCCTCATCAACATTGTCCTAAGTGAATGGAACATGTGACCAAAGTTGATTCCCAATTCTTTTCCTTTCAAATTTGACCCTACTATTAATTTTACAAATATATACCCTATCATTTAAAAACAGTAATCTATTTTTGAATATCCAATCACGAGGAGGAAAAAGTATTTTAATGGACCAAAATATTGTGACAGATTATTTGAATAATTAAGGGGTCCTACATTAATTTGGAAAAAAAAATATTTCGACATAATTGAATCACCAACATGGAAAAGGAGCAATATTTGATGATTCCATGGAGATAGAGAATTGTTCGAAAAGATAAGGAGATAGACCTATGTATATGTACAAACTTTTGGTGCAGCAGACATAATATGCTCATGAGATTTGATATTCTCAATTAGTACAATTTTTATTATTATCATTAATTTTTACCCGTAAATCTTGTTGTGGAAAAGAAAATTCCTACAAATTTGCTGCGACCTTAAAATTTTTATTCCATTAGTTCAATTTATTTTTGTCGTACCCTTTTCGAAGGATAACCTCCAAATCACAAGAAAAATATTTATCTTTTATTTTATTTGTTTTTTTTTTTATTTTCTATCTCAGTTTTCTTCTTTCTTTTTGCTTTATGGAGTAGTATATTTTTCTTCGTTGTTATCATGTCAATTATTAGAACGTTTGTTGCCTCAATCAGTTCTTTGATGGGATTTATTTTCTTGATTACTTTGTTGCCAACTTATCTTTCTAGTAAGGCAAAATGAAAAGGTTAACTGCTATGCTCAATAAATTTGCACAAAATCAATTTGAACAAAGAATGGATACCAAGTTTGTGGTGTAGGAAAGGGCAAAAACCTAATGGAAGAGTGAAATTTGGACAAAAGTTTAAAACTTGGACAAGTAAAGTTGATTCCTTACAAGGGCAAGAAATCATCTTCGCCAACTTCTGCATCACAAAACGGTTATAAGATATCCAGTCAGTCTTAAGCTCTCTCAAAACAATTAAGAAAAACCTTTTCTCTATTCAAAGTGTTGTTTCTGAACATTCCATGGCAGATCGAAAGTCGTTACTCTCTCGATTTTGGCCTCCTTCTGCTTCCCGCCCCACACCCACCGCCCAAACACCTGCTGCACCACCGCCAGCCACCACCACTAAACAAACACCTGCATCCCAATCTAGTAGCCAGACAAACCCCACCTCATCACCATCAACACCACCCCGAGCTGAAACCAAGACTCCAGTCAGGAAGTTGACCGCCAAAGGCAGCCCTTCTGCCCCTGCCACACCACCAAGAGCAGAGCCTCTTAAGGCATCCCCTGAGCCAAACAAATCACGGTCCCCATCCTCATCGAAACCTGCTTCACCCACTCGTTTGTCAGCTCAATCGAGATTACCCTCTTCACCCCAAGTGCGACCCCCACTTCCATCCCCGTCTCGTGTGGCCCCCTCCACGCCAAAACAAGCATCCAAACCTCATTCTCCATCCCGCGCCACTCCTCATTCTCCCAAGGGGAAACAGCCGGCTTCCCCCTCAAAAGTTTCGGCACAACCTACTAAAAAGTCCTCCACGTCAGATGAAGCCCCCATTTTAGCTTCAAAAGAGAATGATCCAAAGCCTGCAGAATCTCAAAAAGAAGCAGAGGTGAAGGAAGAGGTTAAACCTGATAGTGTTGCAGTAGCCAACGTCCAAACTCAGGTGGGGACGAGCTTCAAGCATGATGACGTGAAAGAAAAGCATTCTCAATCATCGCAACTTGACAATGCAGTGCCACCTGCCAAAGGCCCGGAGACACGTGAAATGAGCAAGAGCATGGACTCTTTCGCTGTCAATGACGGTGGAGAAGCACCCGACATCAAATTGGATGCAAAGCGTGAAGACGTGAAGGAAGTAGTGGAAGCAACAAAACCTGATGAGAAAAAGAAGGAAGTCGATGATTCTGTTGCTCCAAAGTCTACCTCTGAAGCACAAATTGTTAAAGAGGCTGAAAATCCCAGTGAAGAAGATCAGATCCACAGAGAGAAGCACGAGGCCCCAGACGTGAAGGAGATTTTAGCAACACCAGGTTACGCTACAGCTTCTCAACCGGTGAAGAAAAGCAACGCGTCTGATGCTAGTGAGAAACCTGCTCTACTAAATGAAGAACATTCCCCATCGCACAAGAACATCAGGTCCGACCATAAAGAAGTAATTCCTGATAGATCTGTCAGTGTGATAACCCTCGCAGGTGAAAATAGAGGAGCATCGATGCATATGGGGTCCGATACTACAAAAGGAGAAGTGCCAATTCACATATATCGGAGGTACAAGAGCAACCCCAATCAAAGTCCTCAAGTAACCACCGACAGAGAGGAAATCTCCAAAGGGAAAAAGTCAGAAAAGGAGAGTTGCATGGAGGACCAACAGACAGAGACATATGTAAACAACAATGCACAAGGGATCAACAACGCCATCGTGTTCAACAGTTCCATAGTTGAAGGAAGTCCAGGAGTCCACATGGTTGTTAACCATCTGCCAAAGGAACCAATCCGATCAAAAAAAGAAACAAGTTTTCCTGAAGCACAAAATGCTGAAGTTAACATGAGTCGTGCAGAGAAACTCACCTACAATAAGAAGAAGATGGCTGAGAGGTCTTCTGTTGGAAACAAGTGATTCTATTCAAGAAAAGCCTCGACGCCATGGTTACCATATTGCCATCCAGAAAGGGGAGGATAAAGACAACAAATAAATGTTCTCTAAGATGAAAATCACAAGTACACCTACATACATACATAAAAGCAGATACTGCTCTTGAACCAACACTTGCTTGTAAACATTTCATATGTGAATAAATAAACCAACATTTGCCATAGTCACTATTAACAAAGCACTTTGAAATAGCTTACTTTTACAACCTGATTTTCTACATGAGCAACACATATTAAGCTTATGAAGGGTGACTGCAAGGTACCTTCTTCAAGGAAATAAGGACCTAAAAGAATACACAGTCATATCTATTTCCATGGACGGCACTCTCGGAGGCCGTACTTAAAACAGAAAAAAACTACTCACATACTGGTTTCGTATCAAAGCTGCTTAAACAGATAGCGAAAGCTTGGAAGGCAGAGAGAGGATATTGATAGTCCATGGTAAATATGTCTTTCCCTATCTTCCCAAATTGCAAGACCACGCTCTCTTGTTCCGGGGATGGAACGTTCGCTGATGGCTCGCCGGAAGCTACGAGCTGAAAGTTCTTGACCGATGCCACTGTAGCACGCCCTCTGAAGTTCAGACACCAACACTGCAGCTGCTCATGCCATCTCGGAATTTTGTTCTTCAAAATGAGTTGTTTACCAATGCTGCTGCATTTACCACTGATAGGGACATCGGAAGCAGAATCCTGTCCTCTCCCTACGGAAGGTGTGAAGGGGCTAAAAGTATCATCAAGACCATAACTAAATGTTGCAGGAGTGGGAGCACTTCCACCTTCTTGAGTTGATGATACCGGAATCATGTGCATCGTGCAGTTCATCCTTCTTGGTCCTCTTGTACGCAGAACATTAAGTTCGTAAGCAACAGTTGCAACATTAAAGTTGCAAATAGGTATTCTTGGTGCCACCTTCTTTGGGGAAATTCTTTTCCTCGACCAACCGTGAGATTGGATTGGAGCGTTGCACGGAGGCTGAGAATCGTGAACGTAGAATTTGGATCCAAAGAAGTTGGACCTGATAAGATAAAGTCATAGTTTAAACAATAGGAGTATAATGATGATACAACAGAAAGCAAGTTACGAGAAGGTACCTCAGTTTGCCTGCATAATATTCACTGGTGTGAGAAATATCATTTGCAGCAAAAGATATGACAAAATCTGTTTTCGTAGCTCTTTTGATCCGTTTTGCTACTAACAAAAACTTACTTGCATCCCCTGAAATAGCTGTAACCGACCACGTAATCATATAAAATCAAGCTATACATGTAAAAGGTCATCATGCTATCTATCATAACACAAGTATCCAAATCAAAGCCAAATCCAGTCATAGAACTTGCCACAAACTAAGAACAGAGTAAATGTGTTCGAAAATAAGAATAGAGTGAGTGGATCATCACTTACCGGGGCTTAAGCCGAGGTATAATCTATAAGTCGATGTTTCCCTTTCTCTTCTAATGAAGCATTGAATCAAAGAATCCCTTGGTCCAGGCTGACACACACACACACATACTCAATCAATCATGAACAACAAATTAAAGAACAACACGACATCTCTACATACACAAACATAGATTACCTGCTTCAGAGACATAGGGAAAGTGAGCAAACCACATTCTTCAGGAGTCTGAACAACCTCCCTAACTACCCCCCTCCACGACCTGCAAACAGCAGCACAACACACCACAGCTCTCCGAGCAGGCCACGTAGTCTCATCAGCCTCTACTCTACCAATGATATCAAGAAGCAACTCCAGTGGCAAGCTGGCCCACCGGCTCTGCTCCACCACCGGACATGAGGAAGACGAGCCCTCAACACTAAAATCGAAGCTCCTACGCTCCCCCAACCCACATTCCTGCTCTACCTTCTCATCTATCCCCCCTTTCCCCTTGAGATCTCTTAAAATGGATATAAAGGGCATTTTTTTCACTCACACACTACTACTGTGATTTCCCAAAATTCACCTTATACGTAAATTTTAATCCAGAAAAAAATGCAGATTTGGGAATTCTTCACATTTGTGCCACCACCATTCCTCTCTCAGCAAAACATCAGGAATCAAACTAAGAAAACAAAGCCCAAAAACGAATTTATCTCACAAGCAAGAAACAACCATGAAATTTGACTAATTTCTTTCCAAAATTGCTAAAATACTCAGCAAGAAGCCAACCCAAGCCCTAATTTCACGTTTGTATGCACCCCAATACAAAGCACAATCACAAATATAGGCACAGATTCATGCATGTCCATGATTTCTCCACGGAAAAGGGACCCAATTGTCTCGGGAAAAATGAAGGAGACACATATACAGTGGATGAGAAGAAATACTTAAACAATCCCGCCATGTTCCCCACTTGTGATGAGATGCATTTTGGAAGTCGTAATCTTTTTCTTGGACTCTCCAAAGCTCTCTGTTTTGTGCTCTCTTATACTCTTTTTGAGGATCTTGATAAGTTTCATGGTCGGTAAAACTAACTGTCGGGTGGTCCTCTCACAGGAAAGGGGGAGACTGATAAATTCAGAGAGTAAGGAGAGACAGTTATGGGTCCAACATCGTCACCTCCATTACTACCATTCACGTGCAATATTTTTGGTAAATACATTTATTTATTTATTTTATTATTATTTAATTAATTAAATTTGGCATTGTCAATTTATTTATGTTAGGGTTTTAATTTTATGGATAAACTCACTCGGGAGCGTTATATTGCTAACTCATAATTTAATTGTTAATTACAACTAAATAATAGTCATTAGATATTCAAATTAAAGATTTAGATCATCAATCCCTAAATGTCAATACAATCAACAAAAAAAGTCAATAAGTTCATAGGATTAATTCCAAAAAATATCAATAGGGGTGTTAATGTCAATTAACTACAGTACATGTTTAGTTATAACTTACTTTTAAAAGAAATCCCAAAACTTTAAAATTCATATAACATATATCTCATTAAAGATAATTTCATAAGGATTCCAATGATATCCTACATGCATATGTTCCGATGTCAAAATTTATCGAAATTTTTTAATTTTTTCATACAGCAGAAATGTCAACATAGAGTACTATATAAAATATGTCAATATAATATACATGTAGAATGTCAATATAAGCAATGGGTTAACATTCTTAAAGCATTGTGTTGACATTCTCCAAGCATTATGTTTATATTTTTGAAACACTATATTGACATTTTTATCCAAAACCCTAATTTGGAGTTTTTTTTATCTTTTTTTTATTTTATTAATAAAAATGAAAATTACATGTGGCAAATTATAGACCACACGTTTTTTAAAATCCTATGACCTTAAATTAGTTGTAGTTAGCAATTAAATGATAAGTTAGCAATTGATCACTCCCATTAACTCATTTATGCATCTTTGTTATTTTTATTCGTTGAGATTAATATCAAGAGACAAAAATTAAAATAATTTTTAGAGATTTTATATTTATGTAAATTGATTTTAATTTTTATAAATAAAATACTGTTAAGTAGTCTAGAAAATATCTTCTTAGACTCCTCGGCCGGATAAAGTGTCTGGCTCCACCATGGTGCACACCTAAGTTTCTTCACTATTTTGCACTATTATTATTCATAACATACTTTATTGTCAGTCATAATATACTTCATGGTACTCATAATTCAAATTCAAACTTGAAGAATTCCAATTTAAGAAAAATGCTTATGACCACACTTTGATAGATATTTAAATTATCTACTCTCTATGCACCCTCAAGGAAGATGACCTCTTCAAGATGACCTCTTCCTTGCACAGTACGTGATTTTATGCAATTTTATTTTGTATCTTCGGTGGAGAGAATAATTAAGTAGAGATAATAATATTTGTATTTTTAGTAATAGATCTTCTTGATTAGGACAAACCAAATTTAAAGTTTGCAGCGACTACATATATAAATATACCAATATTAATGGAATTTTACGACCATAAATGACTGAGGATGGGATAGATCGATCGCCTATTTTTTTTCTAGATTTAAGTTTGGATCTGAAAACAAAACACAACACGAGCAAAAAAACAATATAGATATCATCGACATATAGCGACGTGTTTTTCTTTGCAAAAGCATTAACTAAAGATCCACAAAAGAATTATGTGATGGGTTGAAAAATAGTGAAAAGATTAGCTGTGGAACCACAGATTAGTACATTATAATTTAGTTGCTGTTGGAAGTTTTTGTGATATTGAAAAAATCAGCCGACAATAATAAGCTCCTTGACATGAATGGAATTTCAGTCTCGATTTGTGGCTGTAGCTCACTCGTACATTGTGATAATATCATACTTGGGTTATTAATTTTGTTCTAATTCATTGAGAAATAATTTTGGGTTCATAAAACGGGACTTGTGAGGCCAGAAGATGCAAGGAAGAAGGTCATCATCAGTGTCGGTAGACATGTATGGTGTGTTGGTCGTTACTAACCATGGATGGCAGACCAAGAACAGAAGTGAATTGCAACATATCCCGAAGGGTTCGACAACTCTGTAAACCAAATTTCATTAAGTTTTTCCATCCCTTGTGGGTCGTCAAAATGTGAGTCAGTGAATGTTTTGGACCAACTTTGTATTTCGGTCATATGTTTTATATTGGTTTATAATAGAACATGAGTGTAATGATGGAATGGTGGATCCCGAAATGGCAAATGGGAAATTTATGGACGGAAATAGGCTTCTAAATTAATTAAATTTGAGCTTTCAAATTAATTACTATAAATATAGTGCTGAATGTTTTGGGCCTTTGAGTAATCTTATGCAATGCTATTTCTAACTACACAAGTATTGGGCTTTGAAAATGGTAAAGAATCAGGTTGATGGGTTGAAGGATTCTATATAAAAGATGGATAATTCCATTCACATCCCATTTCACTCACTAAAGTCTTCTTTTTAAAAAATAATACAAATGCAAAAAAATTTGATGATTAAATTCTTGACCCTCACATATTTATATAGAAAATGTTGATTTGAATGAAAGAGAGAATAAAGTAAGAGAGATGAAAAAATAGAGAGAGTGTTGTTTCTATTTTAGGAAACGTTTCATTTTTACTGGTACACACAAAAAAGGAAAACGTTGCATTTTAAATGAGACCGAAAGAGTATAAAGTTGAATTGATTGTTTTGACAATTTATACTCCTTTCGTCCCACATTTGAAGTCACATTTAGTTATGGCACGGGTTTTAAGGAATTGGTGAAGTGTGTAATAAATGAAGTGAGATGGTGGAGTGTGTTATAAATGAAATGAGATGATGGAATGTGTAATAAATGAAATGAGTTGGTTAAGGTGGGTCCCTTTTTGACTTTTTGGTTTTTTATTTTTATTTTAGTTTATTTTAATGTAGATAATGACATTTTGATGTAATTTTGATGAACAATGGGGTAAAATTGTATGATAAAATATGAAAAATTCTAAATGTGATTCTAAAACTGGGACATACTTTTATGGCAAAATGTGACTCCAAAACTGGGACGGAGGAGTAACATAGTTCTATTGGTAATTATATTAAATCATTTATAAACTTAGAATTACACGCAGTTAATACAATGCGATCGAACTATTTAGAATATTTTGCAAGATTAGATAAGTTTTGAACTTATGTACTATATTAAATAAGTTATGAGAGAAATACTAAAATAGTGAGTTAAGCTATATTTACAAGTTAGAAAAATAAAAGAGCACACTCTAATCTATAAAGGAAATCACTAAGTTATAATCCATGAAATAAAGAAAACAACAAAGTCGAAAGAGAAAATAACAAAATCCATGAAATAAAGAAAACAGCAAAGTCGAAAGAGAAAATAACAAGTGAAAAGTCAAAGAGAAACAAAATACTAGTAGCACTGTAGTACCGTCGAAAATTGAAAAAAATATTCATGGATAGAAATTGGTAAAAGTTGGAAACTCATATTTGCATTAAAACGACCGTGGTTCATTGCACAGCACCCTATGTTAGGCCCTATGTTTTGTTTAATTCACAGCAGAGGATCCTCTCCTTTATAAAGGTTAAAAAACTCTTTAATTCTAAGATGAAATTTATTGACATTTATTACAAATTTTAGCATGAACTAGTTTGAAACTTAAGAGTTTAAAATGTTTATAAACGAAAAGTGAATAGTTATTTTTTAAACAAAAATAAAGATCTATTTATGAATAATCGATTAGTATTTTTCGGATAATATTGGGTCTCATATATCTCTTATTTGAAAACGGTCAACAATCTTTTCTCTTTTTTACATCATTCATTTTTGCCTTATTCATTCTCAACTTTAAAACTAAAGCCTAAGAATTGGGCTAGGCCCGTTCAGATCCAATTGTATAATTAATGACTTGCTAATATTCAATTATTTTGATATCGTTTGTTAGTGGAAGTTGCGAATAACAAAGAAATTTGTATATATTTTTATTAATTCAATAATTACTAAGAGTTGGTGAAATCAATAGTCATTTTGCATGTTATTAAATATACAATGTTAGTATTATTATGTATCAAACACAATAATTTGTTTTTATATGTGTATATTCAAACACAAAGTCCGCATTTCATATGTTGACATGTATATTTTTACATATTTCATATTCTTAATTAAACAGACCCGATAATTTAGAGTATGCCATATAATAGCTGCAATTTCAACCGAGTAATTTTATTCAGTGACATTTAAAATGTCATAATTCTTCAAAATTTTATGTCATTATCGAAATGTGAAGAAAAGACCCGATAATAGTGTATGTCATAGAATAGTTGCAATTTTAAACAAGCAATTTTATTTAGTGACATTTGAAAATGTCATAATTCTTCAAAAATTCATGTTATTGAAATGTGAATGAAGCCTAATTCAATACATTCATGTGTTATTAAACTACTAATACATTTTATTCTTTAAATAAAAGGTTATAAACATAAAAATAATACCTAAAATTAATATTATAGCATGGTAACTTCTCTAAATTTAGAATAGTCTTATCTATATATACATAAATATGCCGTCCGAATATTCTAGAGAGTCAAGTTTTCCCTATCTATTTGTTAGTATAATCCAGAGAGTTCTAGATAGTCAAATAAACAAAATGTACACGTTACTGAGACTTATACAATGATTCTAGATTTTATCATAAACTCAATAATACTATTCAACTTTTGGGTTCAAAAATTAGTGTATTTGTAGAAATTATGATATATTCTCGTAACACTCAAATAAAATTAATGACCAAATACATCTTAATTTGGTAAAAAAATTCTTCCAACAAAAATAAATTGAAGATTCGAGTTGCTTCAAATACATGTATGCAAGTGAGTCAGAGTACTGGCCCCTCGAATTCAAAATTAAAGTCTGTATCGTTCAGCTTTAAAAATTCGTATAACTCAAAGAAACACTCATCATATTATATCTTAATTTTAATCAAGTGAAAGTTAGTACTGACCTCTCGAATTCAAAATTAAAGAAAGTCTCTATCGTTCAGCTTTAAAAATTCCAATAGTATAACTCAAAAAAAACAGCCATCATATTATTTCTTAATTTAAGACAGGTGAAAGTTGGACATCAAAATCATTATCGATTAAAATAATAACCAAGACTTTGAAATAGGCAATGGTAGGAAGAAATAAAAAAGTACTCCCTTCGTTCCATAGCAACAGAGACATTTCATTTTGCACACTCATTTTGAAAAAATAATTATAAATAGTTAAAGTGGAGAAAAAGTAAAGTAAGAGTGAAAATATTATAGATAAAACTCTTCTCTACATTATTTTTTCTCTTACTTTATTTTTTCTCCACTTTAACTATTTATAATTATTTTTTTAAAATGAGTGTGCAAAATGAAATGTCTCTATTATTATGGAACGGAGGGAGTACCATATAGGAGTAGTATATAAAAGCATCCAACACTAACCATGTTAAATTGAATAAGTAGGATTGCAAGTTAAAGTGTAGTATTAAAATCTAGAGGATCCTTTACTCATTTTTTTCATCTATAATTATTTTTTTAACCTTTTAGGTTTTATTTTTCAAAATTATGGGCTATATAGTTTTATTTTAATAATAGTGAGTAGGGATGGGTAATCGGTTATTCGGTTAACCGAGAATCAAACTTTAGCCGGTTGGTTATTACCGAGAACCGAAATTACTCCATATTCTTTTACTTGAACAATCCGTCATTAAATTTGAAAAATATTCTCATTCACATAGTACTCTTTTTCTCCAGAATTGTATGAAACTGAAAGTGAGAAAAAACAGCGCAATTTTTGGGTCAATCAAATACTCCTATTATAAACTAAGCGATTATTCAACATTGTCAGCTAGTTTGACTGGAATAATTGTATAATGCTGGAAAATGAATAGTCGATCGGTGGAAACTATACTTGCTTATTTAAGGACAACTCTTCTCAACTCTTTCATTCATCATCTATTTCAGTTTCAGCAACTGTGAATCTTCAAAAAAGAAAAAAAGGAAAGAAAAAATGGCAGAGAAGATCTTGATCATCGGTGGAACAGGATACATCGGGAAATTCGTAGTTGAAGCGAGTGCAAAATCTGGGCACCCCACTTTTGCTCTGTTGAGAGAGGCCACCATTTCTGATCCAGCCAAAGCCCACCTCGTCGACAGCTTCAACAAGCATGGTGTCACCATCTTAACTGTATGTATATACTTCTGATATCGATCTATTTATCTATATAAATACAAATCCGAGACTTTTGGCTTTGTGCAGGGTGATTTGAACGATCACGAGAGCTTGGTGAAGGCTATTAAGCAAGTGGATGTGGTTATATCAACCGTGGGCTTCATGCAAATTGCTGATCAATATAAGATCATTGATGCAATCAAGGAGGCTGGAAATGTTAAGGTACGTCACAGAAATTCACGCATTCCATTCTAAAATCAATTGGTGATAGGAGGAGGGGTCCATGACACTTGTATAATTATTTCAGTTTTCTTTCTACACCGACGTAGGATAGTTGTAATATACTAGTAATTTTTAGTTTCAATTGCCAGCAGTACGTGTATACATAGGCATATCCCTAATTATTTTGATGAATAAGTATATATGTTTAAGTCAAGATTGATCAATTAATAAGTATTGGATTGTTGCAGAGGTTCTTACCATCGGAGTTCGGAAACGACATCGACAGGAGCCGTGCAGTGGATCCCATAAACCAGAATTTCCAGCTGAAGGTGCAGCTTCGGAGAGCGATTGAGGCGTCCGGCATTCCTTACACCTTCATCGTATCTAACATATTTTCCGGCTACGCCCTCACCAATTTGCTGCAGTTGGGCGCCACTTCCCCTCCCCGGGACAAACTAGTCATCCCCGGAGATGGAAATGTTAAAGGTATCCTTACTCCCCTGTTAGTGACAGATTTATAACATAATTTGTCATATCCAAATTAATATTTTTTTTCCAATTTATTTTTAAAGTTGCAATAGGAATCAACATTTAACCAAATTTCATGTTTTTCTGTCATGTGCCCTAGTAATTATGCCCCCACACAATCCAGTTATAAATTCTAACCTCATACTATTCCCTATAGTTATTATTCCTCAATATATAAGAGTGGTGGGACCGTTATTACCCTCACAACACATCCGACCAAATTAATCAACATAAATCATGATAAAAAATAGGATTGGCATTCCAATCACACCACATTCAACAATTTATTAAAACCCGTGCAAGAAAGCACATGTCCTCATTAATTAATTCGCGGACGGGGAGAGCAATGGATAAATTCTAATACGCTTGCTAATTAATTCACAACTGCAGCCGTGTTCAACGCGGAACCCGACATCGGAACATACACCATCAAAGCAGCGGTGGATCCGAGAACTCTAAACAAGATCGTCTACATCAAGCCCGCACACAACATCTACTCATTCAACGAGCTCGCTGCTTGCTGGGAGAAGAAGATCGGCAACACCCTCGAGAAAATATACGTCCCCGAGGACCAACTCCTCAAGCAGATCGAAGAGTCACCGATGCCCGTGAACGTGATCTTGTCGATTAACCACTCTGTATTCGTCAAGGGCGATCAGACCTACTTCGAGATCGATCCGGCTGTCGGGGTCGAGGCCTCCCAGCTCTACCCCGATGTCAAGTACACCACCGTGGATGAGTACCTCAGCCAGTTCGTGTAGTTTGTTCACAACTTTGGTCGGGTATTGATTGTGTGTTTTGTCGTGTTGTTGTACTCGTAATGTGCTCTTGTTTTGGTTATTGTCGTCTTGTTTGTAACGTTTATGTATGGGTATACTGTGATTTAGTGAAATAAAAGGGTAATGGTTTCTGGGTTATGAAAATTTGGTTATGTGGCTTCGTAAATTATTGTGGTTTTAATTAGTGGTCTATTCATAAACTATAAATAATGATCTCACCAAATCCCATTTGCCCCAATTTCCATTTATTCTGCGAGCTCCTCTTTTTTTTCTTTCTCCAGCTCCTGGAGCTCCTTTTGTTGTTTTAGTTCCATAAAATTCCTTTTCTTTAGTTTTTGACTTTTATAGTTAATTTGAGGTTATCCTATGTATTTCTTTTATCTATTTATTTATCATTTACATAGAATAATTTCATCAACGACAAATAATTAGAAAAAATTAGAAGATAGATGGGAAAAGTAAATAATTATTTCTCACCCAATAATTTTTGGCGACGACATCAAAATTGCCTCGCTACTGTAATTTGTAAGTTGGGCCTCTCAAGCCCTAACATTAAAATCATCGCTTCGCTACTAAACTCGTTATTATCTTATCTAATAAATTGAATAGGTATATTACTTTGAGTTTGGAAAGTAACATTATTTTTCTATATTGAACATTAATTACATATTCCTAAATTAAACTTGATTTTATACATTAAACTAATTAAAATTTTAATGTGATAATATGGTTAATTTACTAGTAATAAAGAGTATCTCTGAGTCTCAGTGAGAGTTGATTAATAGAAAAAAAGGTGAGGCCCCTTCTTGTAATGGCTCCAAGATATAAAGACACAACGTTCAACCCTTGATGGCCCAACTGAAATTGTACAAGTATAGAATTACCTAACTCTTTGGACCACCTCATCCCCACCGACAAATAATTTTAATTAAGTTTATTGTTTGATTCTTAGCTCATCATGATTTAGGAATATTTTGTGTATGCATGTGAAAGCTGTGTTTTTTGGCAATGACGTTCTAAGTGGCGAGATCTTCTTCATCAGCTTTTATCCTGTTGATTGGGAGGGGTGGTTATGTTATTTTCCGGTTGACCCTAAGGCTCTTTGGTTATCGGGGGGATCGACGGCCCCTTAGATCTGCTACTTCTTTTAATTGATTTGAATTTTGTTATTGAAACACTTCCATCCAAGTTACAGCTACTATGGTCATCTGAATCCCACATGCCAAAATTGTACTACTACAATAAACTAAAGGGTAAGTTTGATTAAATTTTGATCTGTATATACTTTTCTAAACTTAAAGGAAAGTTTTAAAATGTGCAATTATCCCACAATGATTTTTATCAAGCAGATGAGACGTCGAGTTGGCGTGCGCGAGTAAAATTCTGGTGATGTGGATGAATAGCAATGCAACAATGTATTAATTAAGGTGACAGCATAAGTGAACAAGAAAATTCGTTCTATGTTTGAAAAACTGAAAAATTGTACTCCCTCCGTCCCAGTTTTATAGTCACATTTTGCCATAAAAGTTCGTCCCACATTTAGAGTCACATTTAGAATTTTCCATATTTGGACATAGAATTTTATCCCATTATTCACTAAAATTACACCCAAATGTCATTATCTACATTAAAATAAACCAAAACAAAAATAAAAAAACCAAAAAGTCAAAAGGGACACACCTTCAACCAACTCACTTCATTTATTACACACTCCACCTCTCACTTCATTAATTACACACACCACCAATTCCTTAAAACCCGTGCCATAACTAAATGTGATTATAAACGTGAGACGGAGGGAGTAATTAATAAAATAAGTACCTTTTAATTTTCCAAAATTTGATTTGATTGTACAACTTGAAGTTTGACATTTAAGTTTGAAAGGAGCGTGACAAAATTGAAATGGCCAATTCATCGAGATTCGCGAATTTATAGGCAATATATCAACCATAAACAATACAATATACTGCTTTGGTGAAAAAGAAAATATAGTATTAAGATTTTCTAAATTGGTATTAGGAATACGTATTTTATTTTCAACTAGGGTACATTTGGTACCATGAAAACGATAATTAGAATGCACTAAAATTGAATTTAAATGAATTGTTTCTAAATCAATTTAAATTATTTGTTGGATAAAATTATACACTCCCTTTGGTTCATAGTAAATTAAGTGTATTTCTATTTGAGTTGTATGTCTCAACTAACTTGATGCGAAATTGTATCCTAATTCCAAATTCTTATTTACTACTTCCTCCGTTTCGCTATAGTTGAGGCGAAACTTTTGGACACGCAGTTTTAGAAATTAATGTTGGATGGTTTAAATAGATAGATAAAAAAGTAAGAGAGATAAAAATGTAGGGATAATAAAGTATAAAGTGAATAAAGTAGAGAGAATAAGTAAGAGATTGTAAAGTAAGAAAAAAGAAAAAAGTTACCAAATATGGGAATGACTCAACTATTAATAAACTTTCCGAAATAGTAAAATGACTCAACTATAGCGAAACGGAGGAAGTATTATATAACTTGATATTCGATAAGGGGATATTCACGTCATTAATGATAGTAATTGATTATTATCCCAAAATGCACAAGAGAACAACGAATTTAACAACAATTACGTCCGAATTGGAGCCAGCATGAATGGGCACCACAACCTTGTCCAGATACACTTGATGCAACCACTTCCATGATTTCAGTTCTTACATCATCATGACATCTTTGTATTCATTCACATTTGGATCTTCAGTTTAATTTGTACTACTAGTTTGTCAATTAGTAAATATGTTCCTCCCATGTCAATATATTTTATTGTTTAGGGTGAATTACTCTAACTTGTTTTTCTAGTACAAGTAGCTATAGGATTTTTTATTAACCTAATGGGCAAATCTATATGTTATTATAATTTGTAAATATGTTCCTCCCCAAGTCAATATATTTTATTATTTAGGGGGAATTACTCTAACTTGATTTTTAGTACAAGTAGCTATAGGGTTTGTTATCCTCGGATTAGCTTAGGTTTTTTTATTAAATCACCATGGTTGAGTATAAATCTGAGATTTTAATCAATTTATTATAGGATCTTAACAAAAGAATTCCTATTAAATCAATAATAAAGAAAGGAAAAAGCCTTACTAGAGACAAAAACAAAAAAATATATAATAAATAGGTAAAGAGATTATATTTTTTTCTTAATTTAATCTTAATAAAATCATCACATATCCTAATTGGATAAAATTAATCTTACTCAATTTAAAAATATAAGTATAAAATTATAGAGAAAGTTACTATTTCACCCGCCACAATCAATAGTTCTATTTATCCACTAATAATATTTTAAAATTCTGCAGTTCGAATCTAAAATTATTTATTTTTTTATTAATGCCAAAAAAATTTTAATTTTTCTTTCTCTATCTACCTAATACTTTATCAACTATCAAAATTATTGGTTATGGATGAAGGAAGACCTCGTACCTAATTTGAGGATAATATAACATATTAACATTAAATTACTTTTACCGGAGTAGTAGTAGTAAACTTTAACCTTCTGATCTTCGGATAATTCAATCTAGCAACAAATTAATTTGAGCAATCAAGCACCTACCAAAATACATTCTAGGCGTGACAGGGCAATTAAGTAATTTTCACTATACATCGCTCTCCTATATAACTAGAGCCAAACCTATGGTTGTTGAAACTGAAAACTATAACTCTATACTCTCAAAAACTAGCTTTCTAAAATCTAAACCGAAAATGGCGGAGAAAAGCAAGATTGTGATCATTGGCGGAACAGGGTACATCGGTAAATTCATCGTGGAAGCCGCCGCCAAATCCGGGCACCCCACCTTCGCTTTGGTGAGGGACAGCAGCCCCTCCGACCCCGCCAAAGCCCAGCTCATCCAAGGCTTCAAGGACTCCGGCGTCACCCTTCTCTCTGTATGTACACATTTACACACAGCTAGTGCGTGTACAAATAAAATGTGACGAGATTGGTTAATTTGCAGGGTGATTTGAACGATCACGAGAGTTTGGTGAAGGCTATAAAACAAGTGGATGTGGTTATATCTACAGTCGGACAGCTGCAGTTGGCCGATCAAGACAAGATCATAGCCGCCATTAAAGAAGCTGGAAACGTCAAGGTTTTCTTCTCTTCTTTTTATCCTAAGTTTTTTAATTTACTTTATTATATTTACTTGATTGGATGGGATGTGACTTGTCAGAGGTTCTTCCCTTCGGAATTCGGGAATGACGTGGATCGCACGCGTGCGGTGGAGCCGGCCAAATCAACTTTCGAGATCAAGGCCAACATACGCAGAGCTATTGAGGCGGCAGCCATTCCTTACACCTATGTGTCGTCCAACTACTTCGCCGGCTACTCGCTGCCGACGCTTGTGCAGCCGGGCGCCTGGGCGCCTCCGCCGCCCAAGGACAAACTAGTCATTTATGGGGACGGCACTGCTAAAGGTAATCCACCCACCAAGATATGGTAACAAATTATTCATGTTATATGTACTTTTTTTAAATTGATCATCAAGCGAATCGCTCATTTTCTTAATTCATACTGATTTTATTGTTACTGATTGAACGATTAGATCCGATTTTTAAAACATTATGCATATAGATGGAATCATCATTATTTGAGTGGTAGTGGTGATGGAACAAAGAGTTGTCACCTTACTTAGTGCGTGACACCTTTTTTAAGCCTTGGCACAATGTATGGATACAAACGCTACTAAAGTCTCATGTCACCTAACAAGTCACATTTTAGCCAGGACATAAAGAATAGAGAAAATACAAATATAACCCATGTATGCATACTTATAACACACTATAACTCTTATGGGCAACGTGAATTCCATCTAATTAGTTGAAGACGAAGATCTTACAATACGAGTTCTATATATGTTCGGTATGACTAACTCTTTCGGAAAATTGTTTAGCTGTGTTCAACGAAGAACATGACATTGGCACATATACCATCAAAACTGTGGATGATCCAAGAACTTTGAACAAGGTCCTCTACATCAGGCCTCCGAAAAACATCTACTCGTTCAACGAGCTCGTTGCTTTGTGGGAGAAGAAGATAGGCAAGACCCTCGAGAAAGAGTTCTTTCCAGAAGATCAAATCTTGAAGAAAATTGAAGGTGAGTGTTAATTCTTACTCCCTTCGTTCATAATCAATACTCATATATTTTTCATTTTATGTCTTTCATGAAAATTACTCACATTTTTACTTGTGTCGTCCATGTAGAATCACCAATTCCGGTGAACATCATACTAGCCATCAACCACTCGACATTCGTTAAGGGAGACCAAACCTACTTCACAATCGAACCCTCCTTTGGTTTTGAGGCTTCAGAGCTCTATCCAGATGTGAAATACACCACTGTGGAGGAATACCTTGATCAGTTTGTCTGAGAAGAAGATGATCATCTATCATGGAGCTTACATTGTCCATTTCTTGATTGGCAATTTGTTATAATCAAGAAACTTTGTCATATTTTAATGTGTGTGTTTTGTTTGATTTCGCTTGTTAATTGATATCTCCTCTACATTTCACATGTGAGCTCTAAAGAAATAAAATTCCAATTCGGTATATCGTTTTACATGTACATGTAAATCCAGTTTGTTAGTGTTACAAAATTCTCAAACCAACGACAAAGAAGCAACAAAGTGTATAGACATAAACAAATACAGTACATCTTTGCGTGCTACATTACTGAAGAAAATCAGCAGACAAACATAAGCAAATTTACAACACACGTCCTGATATTATAAGCCAATATCATCCATTTGAGAGGAGTGGTCTCACACCAAGAGTGAGAAGTTCGAAACAACAATCACACAATATACCATAAAAACATCCACTAACCAAGCAAACTAAAAAGAAGCAATCAAGCAAATGTCATAAAGGCAAAACTCATAAAACAAGCAACATATGTACACAAAGTTTCATATAACCATAAAGCGAGTAACAAAAAGCTTATAAAGATAAACAACAACTAAATCATAGCCCTAAATTGTATCAGTTGATATGTATTAGGGAATTTAAAAGAGAATAGATCTAGTTAATTTGCTAATGTGATTCCTGTATTAGGGAATATAAAAGAGAATATATAGATCTAGTTAATTTGCTAATGTATTCCTAAGATCAAAGCATCGTCATACCTTAAGGTATGACAATGAGATCAGACACCTCATCAATGGCATAGATTCTCTGCAAACAACGACTCAATTAAATATATGATAATTTCATATTTATATATAATAATAAAATCAAACAGAATAAATGCATCTTTAGTAGTTGCTGCTGTCACAACTAAAAGTCAAATTGCTAGTTGAATGGGCACTTTCAAAGTGCTTCTATAGTACCATGATAGCAATGTGACAGATGCCATGGGATATTTTTTGTTTGAAGCAATATGTGATTCAAGATTCATTATTATTTTTCTACAGTTGTTGTGAATTGAAATGCTTTTCTTTTTATACATGTTTCTTTTGATCTGGAAATTAAACCATTGAGAATTTTCCACATTTGTCTTGAATGTGTCTGTGGGTGACATGCTTCCATCAATCAAGTGCTTCATGCTTTCGTATGGGATGGCCCATCCCTTCTTATCTAATAAATCATCATGTATTGTGGTATCAATAGGAAATCTATACATCTACTTAATAATTATGGTCACTTGAATGAGCAAAAGTGAGGGCAAAATTCGAAGTCAAAATCATCATGTATTGTGGTATGATCAATATGAAATCTATACATCTTTTTAATAATTATGGTTACTTGAATGAGCAAAAGGGAGGGCAAAATTCTTGCTTGACTTTGAAGCAATGACAAATTCAGTGGGGTCGGGTCTGGACTCCACACCCCGGCCATGAGGGCCGGAAAACTCACTGAATTTAGTATTTAGAGTTGTCGACAACTCCATGGGACGGCAAGTCCACCCCAATCCTTCGAGATCGGGCGCACTTCTATTCTTCGTCCGCTTTCCATTATCATGGAAATAATATTCCATGACGATGACGAACCATAAGTCCACTTCTATTCTTCGTCCGCCTTTCAAGTCGATGACGAACCATAAGTTCTGTTTTTGGGAAATAATATTACTTTGAATTGTATTACAAAATTCAAATGCAGAATTCACTTTGATTACACTTAAAAAAAAACTTATTTCGTATATAAAATATATCCAAATCAATTAAAATATTCCTAGTCACACTCACCCTACGTATTCCTTACACATTTTTAATTTGGCTCTACTAGTTTAATTAATAAATTAGTAATTAGCATTTTGTTTTCACTAATGATTTTTTTTTTCACCATTGGATGGAAAAAGTATTTTAGACAGCATTATATTCTATAAGATGATTAGTAACCCAAAAATGTAACTCAAGCCTCTCTAAATTGCAATTTCTTTTATTTCATTGTGACAAATATCTCTATAAATTATTAAAAAATAAATAAATAAAGATCCTTCTACGAAAGTGTATCACTATTTACAAATACAACCATCCAAGTCAGATAATAAAAAACGTCATTTTATTTCTCTACTCCGATCAAAATGACTCCTCAACTCAAGAATCGCACCTCCGCCGCCGTCTGCCGCCGCTGGTGCTGGTGTCGATGCCACTGCCAGCACCGGCACCGAGACGTTTGATTCAACAAGAGCCTTTCTCGGCAACAATAATTTCAACCCTTCCCTTCCCTCACCTACTAGGATGAACGTAGAAAAAAATATTGGTAGATGATATATTTTCTAAAATTTATTCGAGAATAAATGATTAATTCATGAGAATTCACATAAAATTCGGATAAATTTGAAAAAAGGGGGGCTTGGGATGACGGATACACATACCATCTAATCTCGATTGAAGATTAGCCGAAGCAGCGAGGCGAACGAGGGTGGGAGTGACGGCGGTGAGAAGAGCCCATGAACACAAGATGACAATGTAGATTCTAACACTCATTGCTGACAAAAGAGTTTGGCAGCCATTGGAAAAGCTTATAAGGAAAGGAAGGTTTTTATTAAATATATTGATATTGAATTATTATCTGCAATGGAAGTTGGGAAGCTCCTATTGTATCTTAGCTGGCAATATGATTATACATAGGTTGTGATTTTTGGTTGTTTAATTTGGTTTTTGGTTGTTGGAAGTAGTTGACCAAATGTGTATGCATATGATTTGGAATCCCTCTGGAATATTTTTGGCTAAGTCAATGTCTAAGGTTATAATGTTATTTTCGCATATTTGTATATTGGTGAGAGAGTTGTGGTTTAGACTTTCGATAGTTTAAATCCGTAACCATGTCGGGTAAAATATTTGTTTGGGTAATTTGTGAAAATTCCCTTAATGGGTAATATAGGGAATTTGTAAAATCAAAGTCGTCACCAACTTAGTTTCACGTAGAGTCGTACCTAATTTTTTTTATCTTTGAATGAAACTACCCCTAAAACTCGTGATCATCAAATTCCGTCCGATTACATTTCGTTATTAGTATGCTCAATGTTATTGAGCGAATTATACATTGCACAATGAATTGAAGCGTTGAATCTCGTTTCTACCACCTTAAACATTGTGTAATTTCTACTGAATCTACTTTAAGGGCTGGTGTTGGCTCGATTTAGGGATTTTTGCGAGAGATGCTAGTTGGAGAGATGGATCAAGGGGGCGGCTATGGAGATGGCGATCATGAAGAAATGGTGAATCGGATAATATTTACTTTTTAGTTTTATTATTCAATATAAAATCATTTTGATGTATTCACTTGTCACTTTAATTTTAAATGTGCCCGATAAAATTTAATTTGGCTGGAATTCTAAAACGTGGAAAATTCACTCCAAAATCAACCCTCATACACTTTTTAAGTTCACAAGATATACGAGTACTAAAAGCAAAGTTCGTAATTTTATTGTTTAATAGATAAGTTAAGCGGGACCAGATCTCTATATCTTACAGGGCCCAATAAATTTAATAAATATAAGCCCAATTAAACCTCAAGCCCAAACTAAGTCCCCTCTTCTCTCTTATGCGTGCTTCTCTTTCTCTCTCTACGATACAGCGAAACCAGAAGCCTCGCATCTCGTCCTCACAATTCCCGGCGACCTCCTCACCCTAGTCGAACGCCGCGATTCCGTATCCCCCCTTTCTTCTCTCCAGATCCGATCTCCCCCAATCCGGCAAAGGCCGCTGCCTCCTCCGCCTCTTTTTTTATTCCTTACACATTAAGGTTTGCACACTTACATATGTATTCACACCTCTCACACCCTAGATCTTAACGCTTCTCTCTAAATTGTAGGTGCCAACAACCAATTCAACTGCTTTGTGTGGATTTGATTATGTCGTCAGCTCAAGACCCTTTTTACATTGTCAAAGAGGAGATTCAGGATTCTGTAAGTTTTTCTTTTCTCCCAATTGTTCTTTTTTAGATGTGCTATTTCGATATGAGATCGATCGGCTGATTAATTTATTAATGGGATAGTTTGATTACTCTATTATTCCATCCAGGATTGTTTTATGTATTCTGTTAATTGCTTGCTTGAACTGGATTTTACATTGCTTGATGAACTCAGCACTCTTATTTTATTGGATTTTGAAGCTTTGATTCAAATGAAATTATGCATATATGCCTTTGCTGTTATTTGTGTGGGAGTGGCTTCATTGTGCTTGATATATAGAATTGTACACTTGGATTGCTTAGTGCATGTAACACCAGTTGCCCATGTGATTAAACACTCTAGTATCGTAGCTTAGTACTCTGGCACCAGCATGACCTGGATACCTTATATGTTATGCAGTAATTATTAGCTCATTAATTGTGATATTTTGAATACATCTGCTAAGCAGTAGTGTTACAAATATAAAATAGGTTTGAACATGTAAATTTGGGCACCATCTAACTGTAACATGAGTTGCCCATGTAGCTAAGCACATCTAATATTACAGATGAATTTGAGCACTAAGATGTTATGCAGCAAGTGGTGGGCCTGGTAGCTCTTTCATTGTGACATTGTTGAATACCTCCTGCTAAGCAATAGTGGACATCCGAGTAAAGATTCTCCTGTCTAAATTTGTGGTGCACCATGAATCTTAAAAATGTCTAATATGTAACCGTAGGCCGATAATTTGTGAGATAACACCTTTTACATGCTAGTTTGTTTAGATACCTTTACCTGACAATACTTTGATATTGTGCCTAATGCTTGAATATAGCCTCTAGTACGTTGATTTGCATTTGTTGAATGTTTGCTAAACAATGATGTTCTTGTTTGGTTAGATTGATAAGTTTCTCCAAACCTATAACCAATGGGAACGGATGCCTTCTGATAGTGGGGAGAGGATACGCCTCACTAAGGAGATTCTTACTGGATCTGAGAGCATTGAATGGCAGGTATGATATTGTATTTGAACTTCATGTATATACACTGAGCACAGTTACATTTCCGAATTCAGATAAGACTTCCTTTTGCAATTGGAACATTCCACTTTTTTAAGGCCTCTGACAGTTTTCTTGTTTCCATGCTACTAAGATTATAGATTTTGTCCAACTGTCAATACTATATTAGCAAAGCACCTTATGTGATTATTTATCATTGTGGATGATCATGCCGTATAACTATTATTGTTTCACATTAGTACTGAAAGTTTCCTGACTGGAAGGTAGATGAGTTGGACAAGGCAATAACCGTTGCATCTAGAAATCCTGCTTTGTATGGTATCAATCAAATGGAGCTTGATAGTCGAAGAAGATGGACAAGCAATGCTCGCGATCAGGTATCAGCTGTTACATTTAAGGAGACTGGTCATCCTTTTTCGATTCCCTAAGTCAAAATATTTGGTTTGTTTCTGAAGATTAAATTTTGTAAGGATTTTAGTTGAGTTATAAACTGTAGTGTTTTGTTCATTAATTGATTGATTAGGGCTTTTATAAACTAAACTTTTTCTTGATCAACAGGTGAAAAGTGTCAAGAAATCAGTTGTATCTGGAAAGGAGTTGAATGACACTAGCACATCTAATTTCAGTGAAATGCGCCGCGAGCTTATGAGACTGCCAAATCCTCATCATGCTGATCAATCACAAAAGTACAATGCAGATAATGATGATTTCATATCATCAGAATCTGATAGACAATTACTTCTCATGAGGTAATATTATCCAACCCTTGTGTTGTTTTGCTTCCTCTAGTGAACAAACTAAGCAAGGCACTGGATCTTCATGTTATGATCAATACTGATTGATGAGTCTTCTTATACAGGCAACAAGATGAAGAGCTAGATGAACTTAGTGCCAGTGTGCAAAGGATCGGAGGTGTAGGGCTTACAATACACGAAGAGCTCCTTGCACAGGTAAAAGTCCCCTCTACCTCTGTTAGTAAGACATACAACAAAGAGCGTTCTTCTAGTCTGAACATTTTTTCTCATCCCTTCAACTTGAGTATTTGCAAATTTATGTTCTGGCTCCTGTTTATGAATAATGCTTTTTGTTTATAGGAGAAAATTATCGATGAACTTGGCATGGAGATGGACAGCACGTCAAACCGTCTTGATTTTGTTCAGGTAAAAAGCAAGTCGCCATCGAGCTGAAATGATGTACACTCCATGCTTAAATATGATAGTTAATGGTTAGTCTTCTTCTGTGCTATTCCATATTTGCAGAAAAAGGTTGCTGTGGTTATGAAGAAGGCAGGCGCCAAGGGCCAGATCATGATGATCTGTTTTTTACTCGTCTTGTTCATTATTCTATTTGTGCTGGTCTTCTTGACATAGGCAAAGGTCAATTGAGCTGAATACGAGGAGAGAGCGTTCTTAGAATAAGTGGTATATTTCACTTTTGTTGTAAATGTATTCCTTGTGAGTGGACATCAAGAACTATTGTTAGAGGCATCATCCATACTCAATGGGATTTGATTAGTGATCATAAGTTTTTATATCAGATGGTGTTTATTCCTAGTGATGTTGAGATGTGAAATGTGTTGAATTCGGACTACTTTGGGTTTCTTTGTGCCAATCGAGCTGAATTTTATACGCAATGTATCCCATAATACGATAAAAATTAGTATCTAATTTTACTACTTTATCCCTGTAGTGACTTGAATATGGTGTTGGTTGTAAGTGGTGGTTAAAGAAGATTATGGTTTTTAAATTGTTTAGGTTTTAATATGTTTATGACATAAATGAAAGCTTTAAGTTTCTAAAGTTAAATGAGCTCATGTTTTCCAAGTTTAAAAGCTACTTAAAGTGACAAGTGCTTGGAGTGGCGCATTCAAGGCTCGAGGATAGCCAACCAAATCAAGCGTGAAGAGAGTATTTTCAAGTGCATCATTTTTTATGGGGTTTACTTTATCCGTATGCGTAGTTGCATGATTACAATCATTGTTGCGTTGTGCGTCATTTATATGAGCTTATGTGGCTCACAAGAGATCAAATCACGAGGAATCACATATAAGTTGATAGTCCACGAGGGGCCAGGTCCCAAATTCAATTAAACACCTAATAAATAATTAGTGTTTTGTATTGCCAACTTCTTTCTATAGCCCCTTACTCAAAATATTTGCATTTCTAATAAGAACAATTTAATGAGAAATAATCAAATTTTGTGTTTTACAAATATTTCAAAAATTAATGTAAAAAATTATGAATTTATATTTGATTTGGTAATTGAAAATAACATTTGAATGTCACCGTCAATAAGGTTAAACTATTATCTACATAAAAAGAAAATAATATCGTTTGGTTGAAGAAAATATAAACAATACACTGTAATACATATATCGAAATTTTTACCCTAGGACAGTTGCGAATGTATAAAATTCATGTTTGTTTTAGTTGATTTATTTAATTGCAGAACATAATTAACTAATTATTTTTCCGATAAACAATTGCTGAAATCCCTGATTTACCCCCCTTAGGCCTTCTGGTTCTCCGTTGTTGCTTCTTGCCCTATTCCAATTGTGGCCTCCACACTCTCTCCCGAGTCCCGTCTCAAGAGCAGCTCCAGAATCCATTCAATTCGAGCAAAACCACTTTCAATCTCAACTCATTCTCAGATCCTACACCACACGGCCAACATACCCACTCAATTCCATCAAAATGGGGAGCTTAGGAAGAGCGGTTTACACTTTGGGGAGTTGGATTCGGCATACGGGTCAAGCCATGGATCGACTCGGTTCCACCTTCCAAGCTGGCTACTATCTCCAGGATCATGGTAATTCTTTTCCCTCTTTTTAAATTCCCTTTCAAAATAATGGTTTTTCTGGGGGAAAAGTTTTTATAGATTTTTAAGTTTTTTCTAAAAATGGAAAATGTTTGAGAGAAGACAGGGAAAGGGGTGCTCTCTATCTTCTTCTTTAATGTGAAAAATTCTTGCTTTGATGCCTAATTCGAGGTTTAGTTTCCTTTTTATTCGGAGCTACCCACGCAAATGGTCAAATATTAGCCGTGTAATTGTTTCGATACACGATGCTGTAAATCCTGATTACAATGTAGAGTATTCTTAAGGGGTCTGCGTGGAGCAAGGCACAGATAATTGATATGGGTACATTTTATTGATCAATGATTACATGGGTCAGACTATGAATTGTGTTCATCAGTATTGTTTCATATGATATTGAAGTTTTTGTGGGTTTATTAGGTGCACTGGGCTGCCTCTTGCTCGATCTATAATCGACGCTGCAGTAATTACCTGTCCAGATAGAGTGTCATAGTTGCTGCAGGATGCAGACAAAGTTCATGGTCTATTCAGATAGTTTACTGGATTTCTGTATCATCGGCCATTTTAGCTGAAATTTATGCTGCTTCTATCTGATATAAGGATTCACGGTTTACTAGTTAAAAATGATTTCGGAAGAAGAGTATAGCTTGACAGCCTGGTATATAGATTCAGTTGAGAACATAATGAGAAGAAGAATAGGATAATTCACAGGCATGCATTAGGTGTGTAGATGCAGTTGAAGGATGGAATGAGAGGTTGAAAAGTTCACAAACAATATCGAGGCATGTTTTGTTTCATGTATTACATGCATCAGTCATTTTAGTTTCATGTATTACTCGTATCAGTCCAGATCACTTGTAGATGTTAGAATTAAGTTCTAGGACACTCATGAAGTCATGGACACATCTTTCAGTGTAGATAATCAAGCCCTTGTATGTTTTCTACACTTACTAACTTGTCTGGAATCTGGATGAGAGCAGTTTGATCTTATTTTTATATTTTTTAGTATTTTCAAGGGATTGTAGTATGTATTATTCAGATTTCATCTTGTATGTGGAATGCTTGGTAACCATAATTTCAGGGTTATTTTCGTTGGATCTGTTTTCATATAGTATAAGATTATGTCCTTTCTTCTAGCAGTCTGCTTTTTATTTGTCTGGCATATTGCTGTAGCATGGATATATGCTCCTGGGTTTTGAGCTTATTTATATCTGCAGTTCATGCTGCACGTTCTTTTAACAGCTTCATATTTGATTATATTTTTTTGAGCTACTTTTATGTGTGCGTTTCATCTCATAAGAATTTATTTTCAGTTTCTAAGCACCGGACACTGATGAACATCTATGATAAATCTCCGGTGGTGGATAAGGATGCATTTATCGCCCCAAGTGCCTCTGTCATTGGTGATGTTCAGGTGGGCCAGGGATCATCGATATGGTATGGATCTGTCCTTCGAGGTACGCACCTTAAACATTCGCTCCGAATCGTCTATGGTTAAGCTGCAAATACTCATCATACTGAAACATAGTCCTGTATTATAACTGTTAAGTTTCCTACTTTTGAATTTCTTGGATTTTCAGCTCTGTTTCTGCTATGTGTATATTTTTTCCCAATAGAATTTTAACCTAGGGGTTGCTTCAAAGGGAATTGGCAGGTCACACCTCTTTTTCTGTGGTTAAGTGATTTTTTAGTCAGGACCGGCTGATAGAGAAGAGTATAAAGAGTGGCAGAAAACAATTTCAGTTAGCTTAATCAGTATGTGAGTTATCTATTTTTGAGATGAAATAACAAATACTCTAAAATGAGACATTCTAGATTTTCAATAAAAATTTGAATGCACTACGCTAGAGGAATAAATCATCCGGCCTAAGTTTCTGATTCTCCATTTCTTGCACCGAGTGAATTTTCGTCCTGTTTTTCAATTTCATGCAGTGCTCGAGCTAAGTTTCTGTTTCCGCACACTAGAACAGTTCAATATAAACATTATCCCGTTATTTCTCATCTTAGTGTTTCTGCATTTGCTAATGACTATACTTTATCATACTTCGACCAATTTTCATAGTCTTAGTTTGCTCTGGTCTTCTTTGCTTTTTATTAGTTTTTCATTGTACTGGTAACTTAATGATTCTGATAAGATTCTCCAGAATTGATCATTTGAAGAAAACAAGTTAAATTTCGAAACTGAATGGAGCTGTTCATTTGTGATGCAAATTGATTTGTCTGCCTCTTTCCTGGACACAGGTGACGTAAACTCCATCAGTGTTGGTTCTGGAACTAATATACAGGACAATTCCTTGGTGCACGTGGCGAAATCTAATCTAAGTGGGAAAGTACTGCCAACTATTATAGGAAATAATGTTACAATTGGTAAGTAATTTTGATTGTCTACCTTAGGTTTGTTAGATACAAAGTAGAAATAGTCCAGCTATTAGCATATCAAGAACTTCATATAAATTCCATATTTTGTCATCCTATGTTGGAACACATAGGTCATAGTGCGGTTGTACATGGATGTATAATCGAGGACGAGGCTTTTGTTGGAATGGGAGCGACCCTTCTTGATGGTGTGGTTGTGGAGAAACATGCCATGGTTGCTGCAGGATCCCTTGTGAGACAGGACACCAGAATCCGTACTGGAGAGGTATGCCATTCAACTGTCATATGCCCTTATTTTTATATTTCATTGTCTATCTTGCAATGGGAGGCTAGACTATTGGACTTCTTTCTTTTCCCCTCCGGAAAGAGTTCATATGATGGGGAATAAAATGCTGTGTCAAGTGTCAACTCATCCGTCTCATTGACTTGAGATTACCCAATTTTGTGTCATTGCTTTATAGGTTTTGGCAAAAAGGTTACTCTAAGCTATGTTAGTTTTTAGTGCTTCATGATAGTCATGTAAGTTGAATGCGATTGAGATTACAACAGTCAAGCTAGCTGAACTTCCTTTCTTAATCAATAGGAGTTCACCGTTACTTCTCAAATTCCTTACTAGTCCATCAAATTTTGGAGATATAACCGGCGCCTAATACCTTGGACCCCAGCATGAAACCAGCTTTGGAATAGAAGATGTTTTTGTACCACATTAGTTTAGTACTCCCTTTGTCCCATGATAAGTTAAACATTTTTTTAACATGCGGAAAATAAAATAGAGAATAAATTAGATAAGTTAACAGAAAATGACTCACTTTCCCCGGGATACCCTGAAAACAACTATGAATCAATTGACAGATGGAGTACTTTTTTCTTCAATTTTTAGTTTCTATACAATATTTTTTAGTATCATTTGGTAAGAGCAAGTGTATTATTTATACCCTTTTTATAAACTACAAATCCTCAAATCGTGATATGATCAAGTGTCTACTTCTTTGAAAAGACGGCAAAATACCATTTCGCCTTTTCAATCTCTAGCTCCTCCTCATTAACTTAAAACTTTTTTTTTCCTTTTTTCGATTTTTAATTTTCCTTGCCTTCTTTTTCCTATGCATATGTATTGGATCAACCCTCTTAAGGGCGTCCATAATGACAACAATGATTTGATCATACTGTTCGGAACCCGTGTATTTACAGATCTGGGCTGGTAATCCAGCCAAGCTCCTCAGAAAGCTCACTGAAGAAGAGATCGAATTCATCATTAAATCAGCAACCAACTATGTCAACCTAGCAAAGGTCCATGCTGCTGAAAACACCAAATCCTTCGATGAGATCGAGTTTGAGAAGATGCTGCGCAAGAAGTTTGCTCGCCGTGATGAGGAATACGACTCAATGATTGGTGTAGTCCGCGAAACTCCACCAGAGCTTGTCCTTCCTGACAACATCCTACCCGAAAAATCCCAGAAGGCTGTTCAATGAGATCTTTCGGTACAAATTTTTGGGTTTTTAGTTATTGCTCTTGAAGGCTACTGATCGAACCCCTGCCCCGTGCAGACTCTAATAAACAGTGAGCATTAATTGCTTCTGATGAACTTATACCGGGTTTATATAACCGTGCTACATGACTCATTTTGTCAGCCCAGCTCGATTACACCCCGGTTTCATGATGTAGAACCCCTTTCTGTAAAAGCAACATGAATGACAATGAGATGCTTGCATTTGAATTTGGATATTTGCAACGAGTGAATTTGGAGCTTCATGAGTTATGATATGACTCATTGTTTGAGTTTCCTATATTTCTTTTGTAACCTTTTTCTTTTGGAATATTGTGAGGATGAATACAGATTCTTAAGCATGCATATTAAATTACAATATTCAATTGGGGTAGTCATATATAGGTATCTATGTATAGGCATTAGCCAATACTTTACAATTTTACAAAATTTGGTGCTGCATTATTGTTTAGAATTAGTGGGGAATCTCTGAAAGCAAAATGTCATGATTGGCCGCTCCGTGATTTCAGCACTTTTTTATAAGAATATTTATTTTGATTAAATCTTTATTAGTATAACATTCCCTCTATCTATAAAATATCATACGGACTATATTTTTTTCATTTTGATTTATCCTCAAATTTAATTCACTTTCTATTTTCTAAAATGATGTGTGTCTCACTGTTTACTCACTATTTTGTTGTAAATATTGAGTGATTCATATTTTTATAGTATAAGTTATTTTGTGGGTAAGGACGGTGTATTTATTATATTCATCGATCCAATGGTGTGGTAACTCTACCTGAATTCCTTGTTTGAGTTTGAAGTTCATTTTCGTTTTTCATTCATTATACTCCGTAGTACATTATTAGTGATAATCGCTACATCGCAAATGCCTTCATACATCAATTGAGAAATATTTTCACTGTATTTGATCCCAGAGCCTATAGTTGTATTTGAATGGGGTGCATTATAAGATACCATGAATTTGTCATTTTGTGATTTGGATGTTATCACCATGTTCTTTTATTTGCAGAGGCTGACTCAGTTACATGTCTGCAATCAGAAACTTCGCCATCCACTTGCATAATCAATTTTCAACCATAATTTGTATTTGTATGATATAATTTAAATTTTCTAAATAATCTGAGATATATGAGACTGTTTTGCCTAATAAATATCCAACTTTAATTTTATTTTTTTTTATGAATAGATTCATAATTACGATATACTGATAGAAATGACTATTTTTCCTATTTATCCAACTTTAATTTACTTTTTAAGGATATATTCATAATTATGATATAATTGAAGCTTTCTAAATAATTTAAGATAGATCAGTCTATTTTGCATAATAGTTTATCCCACATTAATTTATTTTATAGAATATATTGATAGGGGGACGCATATATTGAGTACAAATGTACACTTGACACGCAATAACTAGTACTCTAGTAGAGTGGAAATCTTTTGATTAATTGGTGCTTTTACTATTATATCTATAATATTTCCAATAAATAGAGATTATGAAAAATATGTGGAGAATTTATAAGGGTTAATGATTGAATTTATTTGATGTTTTTTAAATTGTGTCGTTGAAATTTCTCAAATTTATCCATAACTTATAATTGTACCATTTCTTCGACTTATTAATGACTGCATATAGTATCAAATTTTCAATTTATATCATTTCCTCTTATCAGAATTCCACTCCAATGATAAAATGGTAACATCTCCTAAAAGATTGAGAATTTAAAATGAAAGATTGGGAGAATTGGATAATAAAATTACTAAAAAAAATTTGATTTATTTAAGAATATAAGATAAAGTTGAAAAATATATTTGATGATAAGCCAAAAATGCAAATATAGAAAGTTGAGGGGTTGTTGCGGTTTATAAATAGAGGGTTGAGAGGTGGAAAGGAGGGGAGGAGCGGAAAAGGGCGGCAGCAGCAACAGCAACAGCAACAGCTTTAGCCACTTGGATTGGATTCACATTCAACCGAATTATGGGTCTTGAAATCCACAGCGAAGACGCAATTCATGGTGCTCCCCTCATTCTTGGGTTACAGCCCTCTGCTCTCGTTGACCACGTCGCAACTGTTGATTCCTCCCTCCTCTCCCGCATCCCCGGCGAGCCCGGCGGCTCCTTCCCTGTAAAACTCTCATCGCATCACTGGGATTCTTGTTTTTCTTTTTTCTCACTTCCAATTAATCAAAGATTGAATCTTTTTCCAATTTTTTGATTTTGTGTTGTGATGAAATTTGATTCTTGTATTGGATATTATATCTGATTACCTTTGTAGTTTTTGTTGCTTTAACGACCGTGTTTTTCAAAGGACAGATTGCTGCAGACGCATTATTATTTAAAGTTTCATGCTTTATTGCTTTTGTATGATATAATGAGTGTAATCACATGTTTCAGTCCCATGTTTGATTTGGGTAGTACTATCTCATAGGTGTGTTACATAGTGTTGTTGGGAGCGTGGGGCGCTCTGAGGGCGGTTAGGTGAAATGCTTCATGTGCTCGAATTTGTGTGTATGCAGGGTGATATGAACTAGTATCTATAGAGCACACTTTAATGAAGGTGCAAAGGTATAAATGTATGTGTATTGATCAAACTCTTGGCTTATGCAGGTTGCGGCTGAAGAGCTGAAGTTCGTCTTGAGCGAGGTTAATAGCCATTTCGATGCTTCTCCTGAAAAGGGGGCTTCGTTGAAGACCATAGCAGGTGGTAGTGTTGCTAATACAATCCGAGGTCTGGCTGCTGGTTTTGGGATCACTTGTGGCATAATAGGGGCTTGTGGGGATGATGAAGAGGGAAGTTTGTTCATTGAAAACATGAGCTCCTACAACATTAATCTGTCGAGATTGAGGCTTAAAACCGGGCTAACCGCCCAGGTGAGCTTTATTGCAATTAGCTTGTATGTTTTAATCATTCTTGAGGCAGTAGTTAAGCATATTCTGAGACATGGATTGAAATCTATGATGCAGTGTGTTTGCTTGGTTGATGAATTTGGCAATCGTACTATGCGGCCATGTCTCTCGAGTGCAGTGAAAGTTCAGGTGTATACAGTGATATAATTCTCAAGAAATTAACATTGTTAGTCTGAACTTGCATATGAACATCATAATCTTATGCTTTTACCAGGCAGATGATTTGACTACATCGGATCTTAGAGGTTCCAGGGTAAGGCACTACCGACTCTATCCTCTCATTTCGCTTAACATATGGCCCGGGTTCTTGCTCTTGTCTCCTTGTCATACTCCCTTTTCTTCATGTTCTCCAATCCCAGTTTTGAGAAAATGGTTGAGATTGCCTCATGGACGGAAATTCTTGCATATAGACATCGACATGTGTAACTCTGTATGGATATTAATAGTTTCATAAACTAATTTTTATATATGCTTATAAATCTTGGTTGCATTTACCATCTAGCTAATAACTTGTTTCCTATATCCGGTTTTCATTGGCCTAAGTTGGTTTCTATGGTACAGTGGCTAGTGATGAGATATGGAATCTTTAACATCGAAGTTATTCAGGCAGCCATTAGAATTGCCAAACAAGAAGGTGTTTTAGTTTCCCTCGACCTCGCCAGTTTTGAGGTAACGTTTCAGGAGTTTTCATACTGTCTACGAGTAAACTTGATTAACGAACTTATTCTGATCTACTTTTGTGTTAAAATAATCTACCATCTGCAGATGGTAAGGAAATTCAGATTGCCACTTCTACAGTTGCTTGAATCGGGAGGTGTAGACCTTTGCTTTGCAAATGAGGACGAGGCTGCTGAGCTCTTGAGGTGATGTCCAATTCCCTTCCATATGAATTATGTGAAACAGAGTTGTAGTGAGATTACATTCGAACAGTCTTGTTGATCGTTTCATCTGATCCTTGCGTTGCAGTGATGAGAAAGTAGATCCTGAATCAGCTCTCGAGTTCCTTGGGAAACACTGCCGATGGGCTGTAGTGACTTTAGGCGCTAAAGGGTGCATTGCGAAGCAAGGGAACGAGGTCTGTTCCGTTTCTCTTCTTTCTCTCCACGACATACTCTTTCTGTCTGTGTTCATCAACATAGCTTAGATTATCAACTCAAATTTTCTGATGACTCTCCATTGGTTTGTGTGGCATTAGGTTGTCCGAATCCCAGCAAGCGGAGAGTCGAAGGCAGTTGATGCAACAGGAGCCGGGGACCTCTTTGCTAGCGGGTTTCTGTACGGGCTGGTGAAGGGATGGACGTTGGAGGAGTGCTGCAAGACCGGGGCATGCAGTGGTGGCTCGGTGATCAGGTCGCTCGGGGGGGAGGTAAGTCGAGAGAACTGGCAGTGGATGTATAAACAAATGCGGATCAAAGGGCTTCCTGTGCCTGACCACAACAATTTTGTTTATGACGAAGTCATGATCTAGAGATACATGCTGTCTTTAATAATCCCTTTGCAAACAATGTTGTAGACTGATATCTATTATTCACGGCCTATATAAATGAAATTTTGCTGATTTTCAGTAGCATTTCTATTCTTTAAATTAAGAATAAATATTCGATTTTGTCACGCCCTTTTATAGCATTACCTCAAGATAATTGCAGAGCGGTGTTGAATGTATCAATTTTCGCTTCATAGAGGATATTGTTTCACTCACCAACAATGGTGTGCACCTTCTAATGCCATATCAAATACAATTTCAAATAAAATCTATCGTGAAATAATAGTGAACAAATCAAGACTTCATAATTTTTAAGACGTAATTTTTAAAGTTGCAAGACCAGAATTTAGCCTTTATCAAATTACCGCATGTCCAAATACTCTACCACGTTATCATTTTTAGGGACCAATCAAATTCAACCTAAGATGAAAAACATAATGTCAACCCTACACCAAGAGAGTTCATCAACGCATCAGAAATACAAATACAAAAAAGCAAAGGATAAACTTAAATAGTCGCACTGAAGAATCACAATCCAGCCAGTAATATCTGTTCAAGGTGTAAAGTTTCAGAAACACGAACATGATGCTCGTTTCCTACAGCGAGAAACGTGAGCAGAGTAGATTTTGGCAGTATCAGATATCCATTGGAGCTGCGCCTTGGTCAGGGGCAGCTCCTTCAGCAGCACCTGGAGCAGCAGCTTCGGCATCTGGTGCAGCAGCCTCGTCAGCAGGGGGTTCTTCGCCAACTACCTCGAATTCATTGATCAGTCTTTGCACAGTTTCCTGATCCAACACGTGGAACGCCTCCCCAGCACCCAGTATGGAGATTGTGCAGATTGAGCTAGTCATTTTTTCTCCTTGTAAGGTCTCCCTCAATGCAAAAAGAGCATCCTTGATCAGATCTTCCCGCGATGAGTCCATGAAGCTCTCAAACTTCCGTTCTAGGTATGTCTTGGCAGCCTGTGACCGAGATCCAATTGCAAATGCTTGATACTCAAAGTAATTTCCACTTGGACAGTTGTAGTATAGATGAGCTCCAGATTCATCAAGACCACCAACCAGCAAGCCAACGCCATATGGTCGCTTCCAAGAGCGCTGGGTGCAAACCTGCATTTTTGCAGATAAAACAAATGATGCTTCAGCAATCAGCATATAGAAAGAGCTTCAAAAAAATCAACAATGATACTTCAACAACTACTCAAATTTACACGCTTAATCCAGATAAGTTGACGAGAAATAAGAAATCTTTACATAACAAGGATAAAAGATACCAACATTTAATGAAGTAATATTAGAGTATAAAAATTTACACAAGGTTTGATTTTTGCACTGAAACCCATCATGCATGCATCCAATTGGACATAAATTAAAGCCACAAAACATATAAGGGCTACAAACATTGAATTTACATATTCTTCTGGGACATTCACTCAGTAAGATAGAGAAGTCTTTTATGAGACAGGTAACATGAAACATACCATACAGTGAATACACAGAAGCACGCAGAAGTTAGGTTTTGGCCAATATAAAGATGATGCCCAGATATAAGAAACGCATCATAACTTTTACTTAAATGACAGCCCAAGGCTTATATGGTAGATGAGACTATAGCGGCTACAAATCAGAGGGAGAACATCATTGTTCCAACTTAAGATGTGTCATTTTGAAATGGAAAACCTCACCCAGATAAAAGACAAACTTGAGCATCATTTTACCTTCAAAGTGAAAGATATGACAGGTACAAATAATATTGTAACCTAGGCAAGCACAAAAAATTGAAAAGGAGAATGTATGAAGCTGCAACATAAATCTAAATACGTGTTAGGTTGAGGTCTTATTCTACATACAGTTTAAACCATTTCAAGTCCCTACAAAATCAGAACTTCCTAAGTTCCTATCGTCAAATTTTTTCTGAAGCCAACACCTAGAGACAGCGTTGTTAGGAGCAGCGGCGCACTGCGGCGATGAGGTAAAAGTTCCAGGGCAATGGGGCATGAGCCCCACGAATTGGGGCGCACTAACATAGAACTTACAACAGAAGTCCACCAAAATGTGCATAGGAAAGCATAAACTTTATTTTCATCTAAAACATTCATCAAATACCAAGCACAACAGACAACTCCTCTAAACCTTCCCAATTCCATAGTGAAAACTTTATCGTTAAAAGTTTGACTCTATAATCACGCTAAAGCCACAAAAATGAGTAGAGCTCTAAAAGCAAAGAGTTGACAAGAAATAATAGCAGAGGGTATACGAGGATGGTTTCTTGCAAAAGGTTAACTCCAATGCTGCACCTAAAAACAAAATTTGGTTCAGCTTTCACATCATTTTACTCCAACCCCACATCAAATCTTACACTAAATTCAGCACAGGAGAATTGATCATTTTGGAAGATGTTCATGATTTCCATATTAATTAGTGTAAAGGGAAAATTTTGGTTTGAACTGGGAAGTTGAGAAAAGCTGTGTTAAAATTGACTATTTTGGAGCAAAATCCATGCTAATATGATGTTTTGCATTGGATATCGTCTAAAAAGCTTTTGTCAAAGAGTAAAAACACTACCACAGATGTATGCAAGATTACCTATGAATTGACCATATCATCAGATTCTCAACAAATGTAGTACTTATAATACTTTGCCAAGTTTCCATTTTTCACAAAATATGAACAAATACTTATTGCTGACAACCAATATCAAACATTCTAATTTCTTTTTTCTTTTTCTTTTATTTCCAATATCATGTGTATGTTCTATTTGTCAATTTCTCCATCATAGCAAGCTTCAGTCACACAGTGTTGTAGTACTCCGTACTACTTAGGAAAACTAGCCAATGATGTCATTTTCATTGTCTAAAAGTACAACAGAGTTCCTTAATAATCCCAATTGTAGTGCCAAAAGTTTATGTGTGAGAGTTCACTCCAAAATCATATGCATATCTAAGTTTTCTTCCCATTTTTTGGCAATAGTTAGCTCCAATAACACACTACTCTTTCAGGGAAAACTGCAGAAATATTTCATTTCCATCCTCTAAAACCCCGTACCTCATGTCCTTATGCCCAATGTCTAATTCCTCAATTCAACAGGAAATTAAAATGTGTATTTGTGTAACCAAACAACCTAACTCTCAAGATACAAAATTCTAGATTTTCACAAAACAAACAACCATTGACAATTACCAAAAAGAAGAAAGAGGTAGTCAATGTTAGCATTTCCACCAAAATAAGCAATTGATGAATTCTCATTAGGGTTCGCCCTCGGATCCTTTCGAGAATTTCCCGCTACTAGACCTCATTCTTAAAACCTAACTCCCAATCACGCAATAATCCAATCATAAAAGCAATACGAGAAATTGAGAAAATGATACAGTTTAGGGTTTAATCAAAATGCTAAAATCAAAACCTGAGCCTTGTCGGCGAGCTGCACAACGAGGCGGCCAACGGGGAGCGGCGACTCGTAGGTGTAGGAGTAATTAATACACTCGTTACGCATGTAGCGCGAGAGAACCCTGCCGTCGGCGGTGAGTCCGGCGATGGCGACGCCGATGTGGTCGTCGACCTTGAAGATCTTCTTCTGGTGCGAGGAGAGCTCGGAGCTGGCCTTGTTGACGCTGGCGAGCACGACGTGAGTCTTGGATCTCAGCCCTATCGCCGCCGAGCCCTGCTTCACGGCCTCCATCGCGTACTCGACCTGGAACAGCCGCCCCGCCGGCGACCACGTCGTGACGTCGGTATCGTACTGGTTCCTGAACATCTTGAATTCAAGGAGGAGATTGTGCTTACGATTTGGGGGAAATGCAGATTCGAATTGATTGAGAGTGGTGTGTTGTTTTCTCGCACTAAAATAGGAGAAGCTGATGAGAGAGAGAGCTTTTCTTTTTCTTCAAGGCAGAAAAAGAAAAATGGTGGATTTGGGCCTTCATTCAACTGATCTAATGGCCTACTTGCTCTAAAATTGGGCCTATAGTATTTTATACTTGGGCATGTAATTTAGATTCTGCAAAAAATAAATGAATGGGCTTATAATTTGGACAAAAATTTAAGTAATACTCCTACATCTGAAAATTAAATGAATGGTAATAAAAAAATGAGATGTAATAGATTTTGAGATAGAATCATACAATAGAGTGTAGAGTACCAGAGATAATAAGTTTTTTTTTTTCAAAACAATAACTAAAGTAACTTGGAATAAATTAAAATGGAATACATCTCAAGTAGCTTATTTTGTTGTACAAAAACAGTAAGATTTTTTGTCAAAAAATAACTTGAAATAAATTAAAATAGAATACAACTCAAGTACTTAGCCTATAACAAAATAAGTAATTATAATCAACAAATAACTTAATAAGTCAATTTATATATAAGTTGGAAATTATTCGATCTCTAATAAATGGACGAACCAGGAGTATCTGCGTAAGTTTAGCTATGTTCATAGATGGGTCATGTTGACTTGATCAAATCAGATAATTCACTAATCGTAATTGCTTGCTTGCTCATGCATGCAAGCTATTAATGAAAGCTCTCGAAACGTAAACACGAAAGCTGAAACTACTATCAATCGAAACTTGTAGTAGTTGCTACTGCGTACTCTTTCCATCCACAAATAATGGCCTTGTTTTCAATTTTGATCCTTCCACAGAAAGTTAGGCTAGTTCTATTTTTTGAAAAAACTTCCTTCTCAACTACGTTCCTCTGGTAACTACTCTAGTAATTCTAATCAATTTTTTCTATATTTCTTCTATTTTTTTTAATTTAATAGTATTAAATTTGTGTTATTTATTGCCAAGATTATTGATAGTAAATTGAAAAAGTATTATACATATGGCAGTAAAAGCACACTAGACTACTATTGCACAAATCACACTTAATAGTTAGATTTTAGAACGCATTATAACGCATGAAACACTAACTTTTTTAAGTTAATCAAGTTGTTTTGTTATTTAATTTGCCAAATTCATAAATCCACCCATTGTCATTATGAATTTAACCAAACGATGTGCTATTCGTTATCGATGACAAATGATTTAATTAAAACAACCCACATTATATGAAACCCACCAAATGTCATGCAAGATTTATGATGGATGCAATAATGATTAAAAGCTATTGGGATAGAATAAGTTTGAAAATGAGAACAAAAGTTGGTAGGTGATAGCCATTCATTCTAGTCTTTTTCGAGTATTGATGTGCCAATAATGGCCCAAAAAATAAAGAAAGTCACTTTACTTTAATTTCTAATATATTTGTTTTAATTTTTTGTCGAAAGGAATAGACTTTACATCTCTTCTTTATTTTGTTCTTTTGTCTTTTGTATATTGTTGAACGTGGGATGTCAATTTTGTGACGATGAATCTTGGCTTAATTAATCAGATGCTCAGTGTCATCATAATTATATGACGATTCCCTATAACTGTAAATTATACTATGAATCTTTCATGACAATAATATGTGGTTAATTACCTGTGATTAAATTGAGTAGTGTAAGAGCATCCTAGCGATAGAAGAAAATATGTGATTAATTACCTGTGATTAAATTGAGTAGTGTAAGAGCATCCTAGCGATAGAAGAAAAAGGTAAAAAGAAATAATAACTAGTATGGATTATTTTTATTTTTTTTAATAAATTTTTTCTTGGGAATACTATTTTAAAAGGTATTATATCTTTTTTCATTTTTAAAATGTATATTTATTTACTCTTAACACAAAATATAAATAGTAAAGTTGTTTTTTATCCTTTTTTTAATTTACTTTTTTTATTGGAATACACCACTTTTAAAAAAAAATATTTATCCTTTTAAAAAACGAGAAATATATCTTCTCATTTTACATCTTTCCTTTAAAGATTTTAATATGACAATAATATGAGCTGTCAATAATAAGTTTTGGTAATTATAGTATTGAATATACTATGTGGATTTATAAGAAAATTTGTAATTTAAATCATGCTACTCACTTATATAGTTGATTTCTAGTAAATTCTATAATTTTTAATAGTAACGAATTAAATCTTAACATTTGTGTGTCTTTTGTAATTGTCCTATACGACTAACATTTGGATAAAATTTACTTCGACTTTTGTATCTTTCATTATCAACTTATCATATCTTCATCACTTAGATAATTATCATCTATAAATTGATAATCATAATGTAGAACAATGACAATTTTCCTTATTTGTAATAAAATGCCGCTCATCTTAATATTATGTACTAATAGTATGTGTTTATTACTTGACACTTTGACGCAAAATACTCATATTGAATTAACTGAGACTAATTTTGTCGTAAGGAAAATGCCAAGACTCATGAACCGTGATTAATTGCACGTGGCGCTATCTCGAAATAAAGTATTAAAATGAATCCACAAAAGCAAACAACATTCGTACGCAATATGATTCCAGTCTTATTTATTAGTGTATCTAACCTAAAAGCATCCACGACACCCGAACACTAACACTTTTGAGGCTCGATCAAATCAATATTCACCTGCTTTCGAGCACTACATTACATGATTCCAAATTTATTAAAAAAGACATATCTTGCGTCACCTACGAATTAAACAACAAGAACCCATGCTCATTCACGCACAGACATCCAATGTCCGCTTTGCAACACTGTACTCTAGTGCTCTCGATGAAGAGCACGACACTACCGATGCCAAGTAAGCGCACTCCCTCAGTGTGCGATAAAACATATCAAAATGACGGAATGAGACATTATAGCGGAGTCGAGCGAGAGAATGGAGTAGGGATAGTAATAAAACTTTTCTCAAATTCAATAAATAAATATATTCTCTCTCACGTCAAATGATTCTCACTCTCTCTCTCTTCCATTTCTCCTTAGTTTTGTCTGACTCTACAGAACTCATTTCTCACTCTGCAAACACTAAAGCCTGCCTTCACCGAAACAGGAACAAACGAAAAACCCCTAAATTCCGACTCAAAAACCCTAGCCAAGGCCTCCACAAACCCTTCATCTCTCTCCATTTCCATGGAGTCTCTCTCCAAATCGTCGCACAGGAGGAAGCACTCCACCACTAGACCGAATGTCTTCTCCTCATCTTTCTCGTTCAAAACCCCCTACGGCGACGTTTTGCTGTCGAGCGGAGGCGATAGGAAGTCGCTCCAGCTCCACGAGTACTCGGAGATTTTCTCCGGCTCCTCTTCCATTCCGGTGCTTGATCTCTCTGCCATGGACGAGCGGGCCGGGTCGGCCCATATCCGGAGCTCCAAGCTCGATTACACCAACATCTTCTCCGGATTGACGCATGACGATGTGTTTGTGCCTTACGAGGAGCTGCTCAGTGCTTCTGCTAAGAGAGCTAAGCCGCGGTGAGTTTACGAGATTCTCTGCTCTCATTTCGGAAGAAGATTTTGAATTTTAGAGTGAATTTGTGAATGTGGTGCTAATGTGTTGTTTCTATCACGTTTTCGGAAAAATCTTTGTCAAATTTCTTTTTTTAGGAAATAAATCATTTGTTTGCCTTGATTGAAAAAATGTAAAAACCTGTTTGGATGAACTTGCGTTACTCTTGTATTAATCCTAGTAAAGGGAAGAATTGATTTGTGGTATCAAAGATGCTCATTGTCAATTAGAAATTGACAGTCTTAGAATATCCATTTTATGCGCAGTTCTAGATTTAAAATCACATTAAATCTCCTCCATGTTAGAAATATCAGTTTCTTGCTAGTTGCTTCGTCTGGCATTAATGTTATCTTTGGTATGATGAATATTTTAGATAGTATGCCATTTTGGAGCTGAGTCGCATGTAATTTTAAGTTATGGGGTGTGTTCAACTGCAAAGCTGTCTTTTTGAAAACGTATGCTTGATTTCTTCTAGTCCGATTGTCATTTGTTTTTCTGTTTTAATGATGTAATCCTTCGTTTTTGTTTCGTTCTTTTAAACGGAAAGCTGATAACTGCTAATGCAGTAGTCATAGTTGTCGATTCCTAGGGTTCCTCCTTTCAACCCGTGTTCCGGGACTTTAGCATTAATTTGTTTTCCGGGTTTCCTGCCCAGCTGTAAAGTAGGTATCTTGTTAAAATGTCCAAAATGGACAAGGGCTCAAGTTACCTGACTATATTAAGTAGGAATCCATGTATGTTTTATCTAATTTATTTCACTCAAGTTCGAATCGTACGACCAACAATTTAGCATCGGATCCCCTCTGCTGAGCAAACCAAAAGAATTATTGAAGGGAAATATTACACTCTCTCCTGGCCTTTGAAGAGGAGAAGGCAGTGAAGGAGTTTGGAAAATCTGAGGCTTTTAAATCAGTAGTAGAAAAAGCTAACTGAATTAGTCTTGTATTTTCCACGCAGGCAGACAAGATTTACATTAATTCAATCTTGTTATAATAACTCAAATATAATGTACAAACGACGGCACCCACACATGAAGAAGTTAGTCTTTTATTTTCCATACAGGCAGACAAGATTTACATTAATTCAATCTTGATATAATAACTCAAAAATCATGTATAGGAACGACGGCACCATCACATGAAAAAGTTACCTGTTACGCCATAAGTTGGTGAAGTATGAAGTGAGCATAATTTGTACATAACATAGAAAACAACTTATTGATAAAATGAAAAAGTTGGATACTATTTCCATTGAGAGGATTAGTCATATTTCTTGGCTTCTCCTCTACCCCATATTTGGTCTCTGAATGTGCTTGTTGTACCTTCTTATTTGTGAAATCATGTATAGCTCTGACAGCTGAAACGGATATGATTTAGTGCCTTGTTATAGTTTGTACTTGGTAGTATATCTCATTTGTCTAAAACTGAAATGATTGATAGAAAGAGTTGTATGCTTGTCCTAAATATTTTTGTAGGGTTCCAGTGGAGGGGCGGCCATCTAGACAAGAATCAGGTTCTCGACATTCTTCAAGAAAGACAGAAAGGCCTCCTAGCGTGACATCTGATCGGTCGATTGATAGAAGAGTTAAGCTGCAAGAATCAGGTTCTCCACCTTCTACTGTAAATATGGAAAGGCCCTCTGGTGTAGCATCTGATACATCTTTTGATGAAGGGAAGCTGCAAGAATCAGGTTCTCTACATCCTTCAACAAAGACAGAAAGGCCCTCGGGCGTGGCATCTGATCAGTCTACCGATGAAATTGAGCAGCAATTTAACTTGTCTTTCAATAGGACCAACCAAATAAATGTTGAGACATCAGATCTTAAAACGCACATAGCAGAGCTCCATGCTGTTCCTGGATTTACTCATTTTGTTGATGGAAAACGGTCACATAAGGGAAAGAATGACAGGCCACCTTTACTCAACCATGAAGTTAGTCGCGCCTGGAGTTTCAGTGCTGAAGTTGAACCTGTCAATGCTAAAGGTGGATCGAGCTTGGAGAAATCAAGGCTAGATAGGTCTCACCATGTGAATGAAGTTAATCTCAAATCACCAGAATCAGATGCACCCATTCTGTCGAGTCATCCAACAAATCTAAGTGATATCAAGGAAACCAGGCAGTCGATGGCATCAGGTTTCACTTCTAAAGAAGAAGTTTCACCGAAGATTGCTGACGAATCTTTGGAGGACTTTGATGATAACTCAGTTGATGCTGTATCTGTTGCTGCCTTGAAGAAGGCCATAGAACAGGCCCAAGAAAGTATAAGAATAGCCAAAATTATAATGGAAAGGAAAAAGGATGGCGCGCAAGATGGATCAAAGCTTAGGCCTACAAGTAATCGCATGAAAGTTGCAGGAAGGGAAACTAAAATTGACCATGAGGCATTTGGATCAAAAAACAACAGTACAAAGAAGAAGTATGAAGATTTAGACCCTATATTCCCTGCACCTACTGGGATTGATGGAAAATTAACTCCATCCCTCAGTCACACTGTTACATGTTTTCCTGCTGAACCTGCTGAAGGCAAAAGGGTGTCAGAGAATGTTGAAACTGATAGAGAACCTAAAGAGATATTTTCAGGCAGGAGTAAGTTACTTTTTGCCTCAAATCACATTCAGAGTGAGAGACCTCATGCTGATGAAGATGTTAAAGTAGAAAAGCTTGAAAAGAATGTGGAAGCAGATGAAGTGCAAAGAGAGTTATTTGCTTCAAATCGCATACAGAGTGAGAGAACTTATGCTGGTGAAGATGTTAAAGTAGAAAAGCTTGAAAAGAATGTGGAAGCAGATGAAGAGCAAAGAGAGGGAAAAAGTATTTCTGGATGCGAAGCTGTTGATGTGGAGCCTGCGAAGGCAGGCAACTCTAATAGCTTAGTGTCCCCCATGAGTGAACTTGCATCTAACCTTGAAAGGTTGGAAATAGGCACAGAAATCTCTAAACAGAGAAATATAACAGCCGCTCATATAAAAAGATCTGAAGTTGTTCCTGAACTGGTGGAAGGGGATCTCCATGCATTACAAAGGACACAAGGGATGGAGAAGAGCTGGGAAGAAGATGAATTAAGTCAGGCCACTTTTGTTCATGCAGAAGAATCTGAAAGTGATTGGGAAAAGGTTCTCAGCAGTTCTAAAAAAATTCCTGAGCATGACAAGGCAGTGGATGTAGCTTTTAAAAGTTTTAGTATCTTCCCAGAGGGTGGAGTGAACGAGCAGAGAGAAAATGATAGGGATGATAAGGAACAGCATGAAAAGAAACTTGAAGAGTGTGACAAAATAGTTAATGCGAGGTCAGTGTCTAATGACATGCCAGATGGATTGTGTAATCTGGTTAGGAATGAAAGTCTGGACCAACAAAAGATTGACAGGAAAACTGAAACTGACTCCGGATGCGAAGTGGATGGCCAGGGACATGCAGAACCTTATGATGCAGAAATTCGGGAGACAAGGAAGAATGAGGGCCAGCTCTGGTTTGATCAGCTGAAGGGAGTCTTACTGGAAGTAATCAATAAGGGGAAATCTGATGTTCCTCCTGATGTAGGAGAGTCAAAAATTAAACTTGATGAGGATCATCAACCACAAATTAATGATGACAAGCAGTGGTTTGCTGATAATGCAGATGTGCCAAAATCAACAGAAGAACCTGTACCGAATCAAATTGAAGAGGAACATGTTGATACTACTTATAAGAGTGAAACCATTGCCGAGGCAAGCCATTGCCCCAATGTTCAGAAGACGGAAACTGAGAAAACAGACTATATTAAGTTGGGTGCTGGCAGAGGTGAAGGTCAGGAGGCTACTTATCAAGAGGATATAAATGAAGCTGTTAATTTGAGTGGTGGGGAGGCTAGCGTCATCTTTGATGCGCCTCATACTAATGGATCTGGAAATATTGTTGCTGAAACTGAAGAATCCTGTCCTGTTCAATCACACAGCAAAGTGGAAGAACATCAGAAATCCGTCAAAAATTCTGAAGAGGACGTGCTCAAATCTAATGGATCAGTTTCTGCACTTGACGAGGACAAGATGGAAGAAGGATCATCCAGTCGGCTGGATGATGAAATACTTAGATCTAACCATTTGCATCGAAGTGCCTCTGAAGAGATTTTTGTGAAAAACGAACTGCTCGATACTTTTGAAGGTCTTCCTTCTGATAGCCAAACGGAAGCTGTTGATGTCATGGATGTAGATTCCGAAGAAAGCCTGTTACAAGATGAGGATGTATCTAAAACAACCAGTGATATCCATGATGCTCCGCAAGAATATGCTACTGAAAACAATAGACAAGATATACCTCAGGACCTTGAATCTCATTTCAGAGGAGTAGAATTGAATTTCCCAGATGTAGACCAGGTGTTGGAGCAAGACGCGGAGAGGGATGAAGGACCTATATCAGACTCAAGCTTCGAGAAGACAAGTGATGTATCTTCTGAAAAATCTGAAGAATGTCCAGAAAATGAAAAGACCGCGACCTCAAACATGGAAGAACTAAGCGATTACATGGTTTCCGATGAAAGAAAACATGCCGATGAACAAAGTGAAGAATTACACTCTCAGTTGCATGATGAACCCATAGAAATGGATAAATCGTCGGAAACAGAGGAAGCTGTAGATACAGATGTGAATGTGGAAAAGGATGAGGAAAAACATGTTCGAACGACATCAATGGAAGAGAATCAAGAGATAGATGCCAAAGAAGGTATGCAAAACTTTGATAGCAATGATCAACAGCAAAGAATAGAAGCCATAAAAAAGGGAAGAGAGCGGGAAAAGGATAGGATAGTTGTGGAGAGGGCAATTCGTGAAGCTCGTGAGAGAGCATTTGCTGAAGTTCGAGAAAGGGCAGAAAGAGCTGCTGTGGAGAGAGCAGCTACTGAAGTTCGGCAAAGGGTTAGGGCAGAGGCTCGGGAAAAGGTTGAGAAGCCTTCTGTGGTTAAGCAACCACTTGATAAGGCCGCCGCAGAAGCCAGGCTTAAAGCTGAACGAGCTGCAGTAGAAAGATCCACAGCCACAGAAGCCAAGCTTAAAGCTGAACGAGCTGCAGTAGAAAGATCCACAGCCACAGAAGCAAAGCTCAAAGCTGAACGAGCTGCAGTAGAAAGAGCCACAGCAGAGGCCCGTGTGCGTGCTCTAGAGAAAGCAAAGTCCCTTAAAACTTCAGGAGAGTTGAAAGCACCAGCTGACAGACACTCCACTGAGAAGTTTTCTAGTTCTTCCAGAAATAATGCACTGAAGCACAGCTTTTCTTCCTCGGTAAGTATCAGTTGTCTTTTATTACTTGCCTGAAGGTAATATAAACTGTGTTCGTGACTCTTGATGCCAAACTCTCCTGCAGGAATTGGAGACTGGAACAAATGTTGAATCAGCACAAAGGCGTAAAGCAAGACTGGAGAGGCATCAGAGGATAATGGAGCGAGCAGTATGCCCTTCTCCATTTTATCTTTGTAGCTATAGCTAAAGATACTTTGTAACCTTTCACCCATCGAAATTGATTTTTTCAGGCAAAAGCACTTGCAGAGAAGAATATGCGGGACCATCTTGTGCAGAAAGAGCAGGCTGAGAGAAATGTACACCTATTACCACAAGTTTGAATTTAAAATTATTGCCAGGCTGAACTTGCATGGATGGTTTTGGAATATTAATTTGCGCTGTTGACGAGTATCTTATCTTATTGCAGAGACTTGCTGAATCTCTTGATGCTGATGTTAAAAGATGGGCCACAGGAAAGGAGGGAAACTTGCGTGCACTTCTCTCAACCTTGCAATATGTATGCATTCTCCCAGTAAACTACTGATATAATATCTCAGTCATTGCTAGAGTTTTTTTATACTTATTTGCAATAACTTCCCAGACCATGATTTCGGAACTTAACTAGGGTTGTCTTGGCTGGGCATGAATCATTAACTCTTTTAAAGATGTTCGAACTTGCAAAAGTATAAAACCTTGCAATACAACGAAGACCTGAAATAACCCCATGCTAGAAGAAAAGGGAGAAACAATTCCAAATTCTGAAGCTGTATCTGTCTCTCAAATATGACCTGGACTTGTGTGCAACCGAATGAGGCCACCACTGTTTACATTAATTCATTGTCTTGTGCAGATCCTTGGTCCAGAAAGTGGGTGGCAGTCTATTTCATTGACGGAGATCATTACAACTGCAGCTGTGAAGAAGGCTTACCGAAAGGCAACTTTGTGTGTACACCCTGACAAGCTGCAACAAAGAGGAGCTAGTGTTCAACAAAAGTACATCTGCGAAAAGGTTTTTGATCTTCTCAAGGTATGTTGCTTTTTTTGGTTTCTGATAACATAATACCTGGGCCTTCCACAAGTCTCGTTCATTACATCTAATCTTGCTCAATCCCCCTCTCAGGCGGCATGGAGCAGGTTCAACTCAGACGAGAGATGACTGAGTAAGCGGTACAGTAGCCGCTGCACTCCTCTTTATTCGTTTGTTTTATTTATTTATTTTTCTCTGGAGGGGTGTTATTTCATGCTGTAGTAGATAGAGTTGGGTGAACTACTGAACTACAATTATTTGGAGACCCTTTATTTATAGATAATTATCTAGATGTAATTTCATTACTATGAACAAGTAATATGCAAGAAAAAGAGTGAAGTTTTTAAGTTCCAAATAAGTTCATGTTGTTGTATGCTGATTGTTTTTGTTTCTGTTTTTGTTTTTGTTTTTGTTTTTCATTTCCTTTTCGATGTACTGGTCAAGAATGAAATCACATAATTTGAAATCGAACCAAGTCCCACGACAGTATCCTGAAAATCAAGAGAAACGAATGAGTGTATATATGTATAGGTAAATTCATACTTTTGCTTCATGCACCTAATTAGTTTCATTCGAAGGGAATAGCATAAATGGAGATACATTACAGGGCGAAACAATTTAATACTGAAAATATACATTCGAATGTAACAAAAATTTGAAAATTTGTATATTTTGTATATGGGATATATTTTTAAACCCATTTCCTTTACTATGCCAATAAAATTCACTACAATTCAATGATTCATCGGAGAAAGACTTAGAATATGTTTGGTATGATTGAATGAGGTGCAAAAAAAATCACCATGTCTAGCTCTTTTTCATATCTTTGTTTGATTGCAGGAATCTTCATTTTATGTAGAATAACCATTAGACATTTCTTTACTTTTGTGGAGTAGTATTTCTTATACCTACCAAGCCAATGAATGGTCCAAGATTTGTCCTTTCTTTCATATGTTCAGTCTTTTACCATTTTTATTTCATTCTGCCGTACCAAACATGTCCCAAGATATCAAAATTACTACAAGAAGCATAACAAGCAACCTCTTTTGTCCAAATAGCATAATTTATAACCTAGTTAAGCCGAAGTATGATGTTTTCTGTTATTATTCCTAGTGGTTCTTTACATACAAACAAAGCTTCGAATTTTAATTTACATCACCTAAAATCATTGTCACCCAAAACACAGAATTGGGAAAGACAGCAACATTATTAGATTCCTATAAAACATGTTCAGTTTCATATGAGTGTTCCATCTTTTATGGTGGCATTCTTCAACACTACTGTGATTCCAGATCTTATGTAAAATCCATCGTCTGCTCGGTCCGCTTCTTCGACACCCTAACATATCAATGCAGACTAAATCACTCACTCACGCTACGAGTTAAAGAGGCAAGGACAACGAGGATTCTTACATCTTTGTTTGCGATTATCACATCCCTCCCGATCTTGGCATTCTTGTCGATTATGCAGTTACTTCAAAAAGGCACAAAACAATAATCAATATCATTCCCAATGTAAGAAAAAAACAGATTTGCACAAGCTTCTAAGAACTATGTTTCCTATTTCAAGAGGGTGAACAACTCTCCAATTCAATCCTACCAGATTTTGGTGTTCTGTCCAACGCCTATTGGAACCTTCCCTTGCGCGATAGCAGACGCGATTTCCGATTCAGTTTGGTAATAGTCTGCTCCCATCATCATAGTATCCTGAAACACAGATTGCATTCTTTTAAATTGTATATAAGGCTTCATTAGGAACATTGAATCGAATATGTATGTGTAGCCTTCACCTTAAGTTCAACACCGTTGTCTAGGCGTGATCTGACACCAACAATCGAGTGCTGAATGCTACATTCTCCCAGAAAGCAACCATGGGAGATTATTGCATCCACTATCTGAAACAACCATATTCATGAGATATGGGAACGGCAAGATTTAAGCACTTTGATAGAAGCACACCTTGCATTTTTCGACTTTCGAAGGAGGCAAGAATCTTGGAGATGTGTAGAAAGGGGTCTTTGGATCATTAAAATCAAACTTTGGAGGCTGTTAAAAGAGAACATTAGCCACATTCAGCTTCCAAATCTAAATAGATCATGATGTCAAAATTACATCTTGAAAAGTTAAAAAGTAGTATCATTCAAAATTCAAGATACACTTTTTACATAATAGTATTCCTTTGAGCATCTTCAAAAGATAGCCATGATTATTTCTTTATTGTCTAGTGAATCAAATATAAATTATATTGAAAATGAGAGTTTATGTAAATGGTTACGAAGAGAATGATTGACCTGCTCCGTGAGGGCCAAATTGGCGTCAAATAATGACTTGATGGTTCCAATGTCCTCCCAGTAGTCATTGAACAAATATGCCTGTAACAAGGCGAGATACTCAGAATAGAGGACAAATAATGAAATCTAACGACAGAAGTTTAGAATCCGAATCTCGCCTGCACTTTGTGGTTGTTCACGGCTCCAGGGATGATCTCGGAGCCAAAATCATTGCACGAAGGGTACGTGTATTTCAGAAGCTGCAGTAGGACGTCAGTCTTGAACACGTACACGCCCATTGATGCAATGTAGGGAAATTTTGCTGCCTCTTGTCGAGAAAGTCCGAGAATAGAGGTGTCAACTTGCTGCAGGACATCACCAGATGAAAGCAAAAGATCAAAGGGAAGAAAGCATCAATTTATAAGATGTGAAATCAGCATAAAGTAAGGTGAACATGAACACTGAATTTTCTGAATCCATGTCACAATTGTCATTTTGTACACGAAACAAAGAACATTGTCCTAGCTAGACAAGACTACATACCATTGCTTTTAGATCCGAGCCCTTTGGTTTCTCGGCAAACTGAATGATCCGCCCCGTTTGATCAATTTTCATCAATCCAAAATCTGAGGCTCGGCTGAGTCACATGAAAAGAACAGAACAAGCTTATTGGTCTAACATGATTCATGAACATTAAACAAAACTTTATGCTGCAAAAGCTCTATATGCATGAACTCAGTACTTGAACCAACAACAGTTTTCGCCCGAGCATAAAAGCTATGAGTTTAATATTGAGTATAGGAAATAAATTGAATACATACCCATCATCCATAGGTACACACGAAACTGTAATGTCTGCACCTGTATCTATATGTTTCTGCAAGCATGTTGTTCATCAATAGACAAGTATTAAGATCGATAAGAAAACGATTCAACATAAATAAGCATACAGATCACCTGAACAAACTCCATATAGTCCATTCTGTAAAGATGGTCGCCGGACAAGATTACTATGTGATCGATATTTTTATTTTTGGCAGCCTATAAACACAGGGAGAAGAATCCACCAAATTAGTCCTTCTACAAAAATAATCTCAAAATGAAATGTCGAAATGCATCAACCACTCACATCGAAAACCCAAATGAATTGTCGAACTGCATCAGCAGTTCCTTGGAACCATTTCTTTCCTGTTTCTCCCGGTGTTTGAGTGGCAGCAAGAACCTATATCAGTTATGCATTGACAATTATTTACACAATCACAGTGATTCACTGATGGTAACTAAAAACATGTATGAAACACAAACCATCGTATAAAATCAAGCACTTTAGATTACAGCCAGTATAACCTCACCTCCACGAAACCATCTCCGAAACCCACACCATTTCCAAAGTTGTAGGTCCGAGCAAGGTGTCTATTGAGGGAGAAAGAATTGAACTGCGTCATGATGAATATCTTTCTTATCCCGCTATTGATGCAGTTACTCATCGGGATATCAATTAGCCTATAACAACCACCAATAGGAACCTGCAAACACATATAAACATCAACCTCCACACATTCATAGCAGCCTATATCTCCTACACCGATTAAAATCTCATTCTACTCCCTCGCAAAAGTATAACATTTGATAATATCAAGAACACACATGTGGTATACATCCACTGACAACATTGGAATATGAAACAGAACACATTTGCAACATACAGATATGACTTTATGCATCTTCTACATTCTTGAATCTAAACAGAAACAGCATAAACAAAACCATTTCCTCTTATCATACATCAACACTAGTAAAAAGAATTATTAAAAGTTAAATAAATGTAACAACAAATATTTTTTCCTTACAGCCGGTTTAGATCTTCTGCTAGTGAGAGGGAAGAGGCGAGTCCCCGCACCTCCCCCCAAGATTATCGAAGCAACGCTTGCTGGATTTGCATTTGGAGTCCCCTCAGGAAGTGGTGTGGACTGAAGTGCCTGAAATTCATCACTCATTTTCAATTAAGGGCCAAAACAAATCACTCCAAATATCTAAAAAGATCAAAACTTTAACAAACTCACAGCCATTTCTTTGTTGATATCACGTGTTAGAACAGAGTAAGCAACTCCAGGCTTCAAATGCAATTTTTTCTTCCCATTTTCACCCAAATTCTTTGATCCAAAAACATTTCCTTTCTTACTCCCAATTCTCTCTCCAAAAAACCCATTACCTCTAACGGCGGCCACACAGCAAGAATCCATTTTTTTGCGGTAATGAGGTAAAAATGATTCACCAAATGATCTACCAAAAAAAAGAATTGGAGAAACTCAATGATTAGAAATTTAGAACAAGACAAATACTAAAAATTCAAAAGCAATGCTACTTTTTGCTAAACTAAAAGATCCCATGCTCCAAAAATCTTGAAGAAAGAGAGAGAAGAAAAAAGGTTATTTTACCTTTCGCCACCTCCAAAAAAATCACTCTGGAAACTTAACTACAGCAAAAACCCAAATGGGACAACAAGAATTAACAGCAAATGGAAAACAAACACTAAGATCACAATCAACAAAACCTAGGAAAGCCTAAAAAAGGAAAATATGAGAAAAAGTTTTGAAGAATCAAGGCTTGTATGAACTAGGGAAGCTTAGTAGGGTAGTTTACACACGTGAACTAGTAGAAAGTAGTCTCGCACTTCTCAATGATGAATTTTGGTGGTGAGTTTTTCTCAAAAAATTAAAAAAAAATCAATGTGATCGAAGTGGCATTAGTTTTGTCTAATTTCAGCAGAAATTAGTGATAACTACGACACCTCAAATATAGAACAAATGTAGATTTAATTAGTACTTGTATTATTTTCTTAAAGAATATAATTAATCCAGAAATCACAAATATCTTCATATTTTAATCATGTAGCCTCAGATTTCGTAGTTCCCAAATCTGCTTGGGAATTTAAGGATCTGGAGATCCACGCTCTCTCTCTCTCTTAGTAGTTTAGTAGTCACAAGATATTTGCATAGTTAGATTTATTGGATAAGATAATTATGTTATAGTAATATGAATGAAGTCAACATCGAATTTTGACCAAAGAAAAGTCATTTAACTGAATTGTTGATTTTTATATATAACTGAAATCATAATACTCAATGTAGTCACAAATTAATGCATGTTTATCTATACACTCCCAAAAATAACTCTTAACAAAAAATGTGCCTAATATATGTTACTTCAGAATTTTACTCAAAGATGTAATTAAGCATATTATAATTTTTGACCAATATGATCCCCTAACTTTGAGGTCACACAATTTGCAAATGTATATTACACGACATCTTCACTGTAGTAATTAATAGGAGTAATTAGTTGGATAAAAAAAATCAAAATAGAAGCCTTAAATCCTTAACCATTTGATTGGTGGTAATGTGTTTGCTATGGAAAAGGAAATAAAAACTAGGCCCAAATATGGGAATAATACTTTTTATGCCTATTATGGGCCTTTGGCTTAGAAATTTCCAAATCAAATGAGTTTTGGCCCAACTATGTTTTATATTTTGTCAATAGATTATAAACAATTGAACATCCTCTAATTTGAAAAAATTAAACTAATTTTATACCACACAAACACACACTCTAGTATGTCCCTCAATTTAAGAATCAGTTGTGAAAATTATGAAGTTTGAGTTTGTTAGTAATCATCTCATGATAAATTTTTGTGGGACACTTATACTCCTATGACATGACAATCGAAAAATGAATAATATTGTAGTATTACCATTTTTTTGCGAATGAAATAATTGCAAAAAATTCGAACTAGCAAATTTTCATACTGATTTAAAAAATTGGTGGTGACAATTTAGTCCAGTTAATTATGAATAGTAAGAAGGGTGATTTGGTAATTTTGGAAATGGGTATCCATCTCCATCCATCCACAAAATATACCCCCAGGCCCCAATCCTTGTCTAATGTCTATCTTCAAACCAACAGCAATGGCGCTCTCCCTCTCCAACCCCTTCCTCCACAAAAACCTCTCCCCTCCTCCACTCTCCCTCAACGCCAAGGTAACAAACAGCACACCAATCTCTTACAACCATTTTCACACCAATTAGGTTTTCTTCTTCTTCAATTGACAGGTTAAGGCAGCGGTGGGCAGCAATCAGATGCGATTGAGCTGCAGGAAGGGCGACATACACCCCGAATTCCACGAAGACGCCAAGGTTTACTGCAACGGCGAGCTGGTGATGACCACCGGCGGCACCAAGAAGGAGTACGTGGTGGATGTGTGGTCGGGCAACCACCCCTTCTACCTCGGCAGCCGCTCGCAGCTTCTCGTCGACGCCGATCAGGTTGAGAAATTCCGTAAGAAATACAGTGGTCTCGATTCGATTATGGAGATTCCTGTACTCAAAGGAGAGATTGTGCTTCCTCCTAAGAGGAAGAGTAAGCCCAAAAAGAAGTAGTTTTGCTAAAGATTCTGTTTTTTATGTTTTCGTGTATTGGGATGGAAAATCATGATATTGATGTTTTTATTGTAATCACAAGTCATTAATTAGTTCTTGATTTTGTGTTTTTGGTTTTGGAGAATGTGTTTATGTTATTTGATGTTATGGAGAGTTTGCTTCTATTGGTTCTTGATTTTGTGGAATATGCTTTGGTGGGGTCTGTTTTTGTTATTGATGTTATTCCGACGTTGGTGATGATCTTCTTCCCCATGACTGATCGTACAAGACTGTTTTCTAGATCCGTCATTGAACATTTATGACTTCGATTAGTTCCTTTCTTTGAGCGTTGGCAGTAATATTATGAGTTTCTCTATGTTGTGATTTGTATTTTGTTAGGGGTTTTGGTTTTGGAGATTTTGCTTTGGTGTGATGTTATTTCCAAGTAGCAACGACCTTATTTCTTGGATTCGATCTCATGAGTTCTGTTATTTAGATCTACCATTGAGTTTGCATCAATTCATTTAGTTTCTTTGAGCATTAGTAGTAATCTTTTGAGGAAGCCCATGGGTCTCTTGGATGTCACGAATCGTAGAAAGTCATCAAATACACATTGGCAGATTCAGGGGGAGTCGAGGTCAACTGACCTCGACCTAGCTCATAAAAGCTAGTAGTAAAGTTGATTAAGTTGGAACCTTTGGAGTTGCTGCTAATCTCACGGTCGAACACTCTCAACACCAGATATTTGATGTTCTTTTACGTCTATTTTCTTGTTTTTGTAGTAATTTTAATAAACATTTGCTGCGATTGATGTGCTGATAGTTTGTAATTTAAACGGCTCCTATAATGCTAGTATTTCATCATCTTTTTAACATGAGCGTTCTGTAACACATCAAAAAAGTCAGCATCTCTTTCCCCATATGAAACAATCCCAATAATTATGTTAAGAACATTACAACACCATAATTTGACCAAAAAGCTATCTAGAGATCCCAGCAGACTTATGTTTTTTCAACACATGAGCAAGCCAAGAAGAAGCAATCTAACGACGATATACCAAAGTTAGTTTGTCACTAATGATCCCGGTGGGCGCGTTTAAGCGACTTCATCATTGTCTCGAGGCTCCAACAACTGAAGCATTCAGGAAAATGGAGTCATTGGCCTGCCAATACAAGGGCTGCAGCTTGCTTGAATGCTTCACATGCTTTATCCAGATCCGTTTTTGTATGACCAGCCGACACATATAACCTAATTCCAGCAGGCAGCTTGCATTTGTCCAGTATCGATCTTTTCGAAGGTGCAACGAAAACGCCATGTTCCTTCAATAGCTGCAAATGCAATGGCTCACCCTTATATTATCACAAACAGGGGAGAACAAACGGGTTCGAGAGAGTTTAGACCACTTACATGATTGGCAAGATCTTCAAGCACTTGAAGATCACCCCTGGCGAATCCTGTGGAGTTCTTCAGTTTCAGAAAAACGATGGGCGATTTTGGATCACTGACTATCTCAAGGCCTTGTACACCAGATAAACCTATAATCTTACATGAAGTTAGACATGTGAAATGAGTTCAATATGATTTGATGATGAAACCATGTTTTTGAGTTGTTCACAATTGAAAAAGAACCACCTTTATGGAGAGATGCTATGTTCTCTCTCAACTTGGTGATAAGATTAGGATTTTCTTCAAGAACATCAATGGCGGTGATTGCAGCACTCGCCAGATAAGGAGGCAAAGAAGCAGAGAACACGTAACCGGAGCTACTGAGACGCTGCCAGTGAAGAATTATAAAGCTATCAGAGAGAAGCCAGAGATTTTGTTGTGTTCCAACCTATTCTAGTTATTATTGCATTTCTTGGTAGAAGAATTCTATAGATATTTCCAAAGTGAGGTCAGAGAAGGCTATCTTTGAATATTGTAATTGACGGCTTAGCCAAGGCTTTCTATTAAGGAATTCAATCGTATTTTCCATTTCATTTCCTAAGTGTTCAGTAAGTTTCCATTCGCTTCTTTTCTCTTAACACTAATAGAACACATACCTGGTGATCAATCACTCTGGCACTTCCAGTGCAAAACCCTCCTTCAGTGGCCAACGCATGTCCCATCGCAGCAGAGACGATATCTATCTTCTCAACCTGCCAAAAATTGCATATAAAGAAGAGCACGCAGATAAACAACCAATAAACATCAAGGTGGTGGAAACTTACTGGAATTTTGCAATGTTCAGTGAGACCTCTACCGGAACTTCCAAGAACTCCTATAGAATTGCTTTCATCTAGTATAACACGGAATCGATATTGCTCCTTCAGTTTGATTATTTCGTCCAATGGAGCAATTTGACCAGAATTCTGGAATTGCGCAAGATTAGTTGGGAGGAGAAGTTAAAGATCTATACAAGCAATGTAATGAGGGAACTATAGAAAGTAGAAAAGATGACACTAAAACATTATGACTGCTACAGCCCCCATTCCCATATAAGTGCTTCTGAAGAAATACCTGATAGACAGCTTCTACAACGATATACCGTCTGACCTTCTTAGCTCTTTTGTTCTCATGGGTAACACTTTCCAGAATACTCTGTAAGGACTTCATATCATTGTGTTTGAAATATATAATCGTACTTCTAGAGAGGTGAAGGCCATTCTGAATTCCCCAGTGGACACCCTCATCTCTTCAAAAAGCACAATAACCCACAAATAAGTGAAAATAAAAGAATAGAAAAAGACTTTAATTAGTGTTCGTCCCATAGAAATCAATGCATCATATATAATCTAACATGTCACTGGACCAATGTGGGCATGTGCAAAAGCAATTTTAAAATTTAAACAGAGGCCACTTGCATCGCATGAGAAATAGCAGTAATCCATCTCTCAGCACTATCACCACCATACCATATAGATTGCCCATATAACAAAATGAAGCAACTTATGTTAATGTTGCAAATAACAGAACAATAGAACCTATAGATCAAGAAAAAAGGGCCTTTGGTACACTGAAAAGTCTTACATAGTACTCCCTCCGTTCCTTCATAGTTGAGTCATTTTTCCATTTCAGGAAGTTCCTTCATAGTTGAGTCATTTTCATATATGGTAACTTTTTTCTCTTTCTTACTTTCCTCTCTCTTACTTAATTCTCTCTACTTTATTCACTTTATACTTTATCCTCTCTACCTTTTCCTCTCTCTTACTTTTTTATCTATTTATTTAACACATATTCATTTCTAAAACTCCGTGCCAAAAAGTTTTGCCCTCAACTATGAAGAAACGGAGGGAGTACTTCACAACAAAGCTACACCATAAATTAAAAACACAGAAAGAGGAGGAGAAGCTTGAGGGCATGATTCGTGAAAGGACAAAAGAGACCATTGACAATAATAGGACATAATATCTTCAAATAAGGGTTAATTTACAGGAAAAAATCGCCATATTTGGGCCTAGTTGCAATTCAACACACCCTCCAAATGTAGGTACTTGAGACCTAAAGTCAAATTAAGTTTTCTAAAGTTAGGATTGACTAGTCAGAAATTAGGGATGTTGAGTAACATCGAAACTAAAATTTGGTGTCTAAACTAACTTATGTTTACAGGTTGCGGTGAACATGCAACTAGGCAGAAAGTTGATGATTTCTTGAAAATTCTTCCTAAAATGATACTCCAAGGTAGCAAACATCTAATACTGGAAATTGTAGCATAGGTAAAATATAAGCCCAATAACATCCAAAAATACTACCATCTGACCTAATTAATCTAAATCATAAAAGTCCGCTCAAAAACTCAAAAGAACTTGCAGCCAGATGTTATGTTGCATTGACCAAAAAATGGGGGAAAAGGAGAAAATAAATAAAAGCCAAAGAAGACTCACACAACAACGACGTCACCCTTCTTACAAAATGCTGGAATGATGCTAAACATCGTGGAAAGTCCATATGAATAAAGTATCGAATCAGAAGTTCCAAGAAACTTTGCTATTCTGGCCTCGCAATCAAGGTGCACATCTGCATTGTTACAAAATTCATCCACATGGTCTCAGCAATGGCCAAGATTAACTGGAAATGCACACCGTACATGTTAATGTTAGATCATACCAATTGTCCCATAAAATCCACGAGGACCACAAGAACCAACACCATACTTTTCCAGTGCCTTGGTACATGACTCCTGTTTTTCATCAATGCTATCAGTGGAATGGAAGCACAATATCAGACACAAAAACTAGGAGTTAGAGAAGTTGTTGTTACTTGCAGTTTATCGTGCCCTAGAAGACCAAGGTAATTTGCTGATGTGAAGTTCACGACTTCAACACCATTAACTACAGCATGTGGTCCAGCAGCACTGCATAAATCAACTAATCATCCATCTGGAAATCTTAAGGAACAGTACAGGATCTTGCTAATTAAATTATTAAAGCATAAAATAAAATTTGGGCTAAGAATGTGACAAACTGACGATAAGCTCTATAAATTTAAATCAAATACTAGACATGCATATAAAAGCAATAAGTATACCTATGAAGCAATTGCTATACTCATACAGTCATACTTATCTTAGATTTATTAAAAAAAACATATCACCTTTCTAATACTGGAGGTTCATACTTCATCTCTTCAGAAATAGAGGGAATTAAGGGTTCTGGGACCCATTCATCACATAATTCATCTACTTCCTGAAAGACATTACGCCGCCATGTATATCAGCTTGTGACACATAAGCCCACTTAAATAATGAGGGATACAAAACCTTTAAGATTACAACAGATGAGCTGATACAATGCTACATGCATGTTATAGTTTGAAGCTTGAGGCGAGGTAGTTTTAAAAGATGGAAGTGATGTTAATCTAATGTTTAGACTAAGATCTTGATCATTTGTCTGCAGGAAAAATTCATGTAAGTGCCTTTAATGCTTGGCATTCGTTCTTTTTTTAACACTAGGCTTTCACTGCGTCCAATCAATTTGCAAGAAATTAATAATAAGAAAAGCAGCCCCGAAAGAAACATGAAATGCAGAAGAATACATTCCATCTAAAAATAGCTAAATAGTGAAGCTCTCATGGGAAAATGGAAATGGAACAAGCAAAGTAGAAAGTATATAACAATAAAACTCAAGAGGCACGCCAGCTACCTTCTTTGTCAATGGTCTTTTTGGAGGCTTGTAACTTTTTTGGGTCATAAGAAAAAGAATTACAACTAAGAGAAGACCTTCCACAAGAAGATGGCCTACATCAAGTTAAAATGATTGCTAAGTTCCTACTCCCTCCGTCCGCCATTAGGAGTCCTGTTGACTTTTTTGCACTCGTTTTGTAAAAATAATAATAAATAGTTAAAGTAGAGAAATGATAAAGTAAGAAAGAGAATAATGTAGAGAAGAATTATCTACACTATTCTCTCTCTTACTTTACTATTACTCCACTTTAACTATTTATTATTATTTTTACAAAACGAGTGCAGAAAAGACAACAGGACTCCCAATGGTGGACGGAGGGAGTATATCAAAGAAATATAACTGACCAAAAATCAATGCCTCAATGAGAAGGTATCTCACCTTTGATTGGCACTCCAAAGACAACCGATCGAGCATATGGGGTATCAAAAGCCAAAGCAACCCAATCCGTGACGGACTTAACAACAGTTTCGAAAGAGGACAATACTGTATCCATCGAGTCAACTTGGAAAGACACAAACACGCACTAAATGACTAAGAATCCAGAAGGTGTCCCGAGTCCTCGCGGTAACGTATTATACAAAATCTCATTAATGCATCTTACTGAAACACCTTCACTTCAGCTCATGAGCTGAAAACAGCATCAAATATTCACTTAGTCACAAATCCAGAACTAATGATTAGAGCATCATAAAGTAGTCTACAAATGTGTATATGATGCTAGCTAAGAGAGTGAGCCCCGTCAACAACAATAACAGTGATATTTAACACATGTCAAAAGTTTCTGTCAAATTATATCTACAAGAACTTCGCTACTAAAATGAACAAAATCTTCAGTTGAATAACATGAGACTGCCTTCCCCAACCAGCTATGAAGCTGCAAATCCTATTGTAACAAATCAGGTATCTGTTATACTACCTTAAAAAAGAGCATTTGAAGCAGTTATATTTGGATAAGGTTTTGAAATCTGTATAGTACTACTAATTAAATTTATTTTCAATATCAATATCAATATTGGAATAAAAAACGACTCCAGGAAATATAAAGTCAGCCTTCGTGATATTGAACTGTGTGTTTCACTCTTCAATTCCCACAAATATAGCGTCACAATTTACTATTGTGAAATCTGCAAAATGAAGCCAAAACCTTCTATATAAACTCTAAAGTCCAGACATGTCAATGTTTGGTGCCTAAACTCATCCACCATCCACCGAACACTTACTCAGTGAGTAATAATAATAAAAATTACTCCCTCCGTCCCCGATTAAGAGTCACACTTTTCCATCGCTCCGTCCCCGATTAAGAGTCACACTTCATTTTTACCATAAATGGTAAGTAGGTCCCACATTCCACTAACTCAATTCATTCACATTTTATTATAAAACCAATATAAAAAAATGGATCCAACATTCCACTAACTTTTTCAACCAACTTTTCTTTACATTTCTTAAAACCCGTGCCCGGTCAAAATGTGACTCCTAATCCGGGACGGAGGGAGTACATAAAAGCCATGACTTTTGTTGTGGAAATCTTTGTATATTAGTAGCAGTTAATACACATGAATTCCAAACCTAATGTTAATCACCAAATGAAATCAAACAAAATTACATATATATGTCAGTCAAAATCAAATGATTTGACACCAATCAATATCTCAGAGCTCTTATTTTCCAATTTTTAGATCCATAAATTCCAATTCACGAAAAAAATGAGCAAACTTGCAGATCTCATTACAAAAACCCAACAACGAGTGGACTAAGATGGGAATAAGTATAATAAGAAGAAGTAGTAGAAGTAGAAGAAGAAGAAGGAGATTCAGCATCGGTGAAGAAGAAGTTGACCTGATGAACAGATAGGATTTACAGCTTCTTGGTGTTGTTGAGTTGGGGCTGAAAAGAGGGCGGCGAGCAAATTTCCACGGCGGCGGCAGCAGCGGGGATGTGATGTGCTGATCAGTCGGCCGAGAACAAGGAAGAAACGGGGGCTGTGGCGGCGGTTGTGGTGGTGAATTTGGTGATTTTCGCCGGAAATTTTGAGATGGAATCAGCTGGAGAGAGTATTAAGAGACGAGAGATATGGCCAATGAGGAAATTATTTATTTATTTCCTTTTAGATCTTGTTTTTCTTTGTTTATTTTATCTTTTTTGAGGGATTGTAGTATTTTTTTTATGTTTGGTATCTTAAGATCAAATCATTTAATTTTAAAGAGATCTTGTTATTTGAAAGAAATTAAGTAAGTAACGAATTAAATAGTCTTTACAATATTGTGCATTTTAAATGTTATATTTTGTGTATATTATAGTTCAACCGATCACTTTTTTATATATTTAATTAATTTTTCTATACTCCTATGATCAAAACATACGTTTATTATAATTTATCAACGACCACCAACAACATTATTATGTATACATTTTAATAATAATATAACTATTAAATATCGTATTAAAACAAAAATGACAAAATTCAAAATATAAAATAAATAATATAACTCATAATAATTGAAATACAGAATTAAAAATACATAATTGATGCTAAAAACATGGATGAAAGAAGAACAACGAAGAAAAATTATGTGGAGTAAAGAAGATATTTTATTTATGTAAAAACTATAGTAAATTTGATTTATAGAGATCAAATTTGGTATAATTTGATCTATTTATAAACAAAATATGAATTTTGATATAATTTTTAAAATTCAATATATGAATGATGAGGAATGATATACTATTAATTTTATTTTAACACTAAAAAGGAATGTTTATGAACCAATGAAATTATAATGATTAATGAGTGATATAATATCAATAGAAAATAAATAAAGGAAAGAGACCATAGACCATCAAAATTGAAGATATATGAGATCATGTAAGATTTTTTAATTTATTTTTCATTATTAAAAACATGGAGAAAGAATATTCTTGGTCATAGCATTTGTACTTTTCTTTATGGATATTTATTTTGATGACAATAAATTTCATAGCATTTGTACTTTTCTTTATGGATATTTCTTTTGTTGACGATAAATTTTAGACATATTAATCATATTGAATTGACTAAATCATTGTTGATTAGTCAACTTAGATATTCATATTGAATTGACTAAATTTTGTTGATTAGACAATTTATAATGTACTATATATTCCATAATTCATAATTCAATAATCGAGAAATGTTAAACTAGAATTTCAGCTCACTATTTTTGTGTTTATAACGAGGGTATCCACCGATGATCATCACTCTATTAATATGTATACAAGTTTCCTTTCATTAGGATAACTATTTTCCCTAAAGAATAAATGCTCTAACCAACAAATAACAAATCTGCTAAGAAAAATAACACAAAAGATCTTAGTAACCATCTAAAAAAACAACATCAAACAAAACTCATAGATGGACAAAAAACATTAGCACATGATCAAATCACCACACATCATGTAAGCACGAAGCAACAATACGAACAAAAGAGGAGAATCAACAAAGAATCTGATCGAATCACCCAATTCATCCCTTGATATTTCTCCGTCGATCACACTATTCAACATCATTAAGTCATTATTCAGTGTCTTTTTTTGGCTGAATTATGACATGGAAAATACAATATCTCTAAGTGATACCACAACTATTTTCTAAAAAAACTCCTTCTAATAGGGTCGGTGAGGATTGAGATCCGTAACCTCCTCACTAATACCATTGAGATAAAATACTCGGGTATTGTTTTCTTATTCGTCTAAAACTTTCTTGTGAGAGAAACCACAAGATTAATGTGTTTAGCTATGGTTTTGGAGAAATAATCTCGGAGAAGACCATGATATCTAGTAAACAAATCATCCATAACTTGTGCCCCAAAATGGGACTCCATCATTGGCTCCACCGCTGCCCTAATAATCTTGGTAACTTTTAGGGCCTTTGAGGATTCATCAATTTCATCCAAATCAATATTGTTGTTAATATTGTCCAACACCAAACCTCCATCCCAACCAATCTCCAAAGTTGTGATCTGATTCACCACAAACGAACCTTCTTCTTCTATCACATTTCTCATTTCCTCAGCCGATGGTGCATAATATGGAGCATCCAACGAGTCGATTTTCTCTTCTTCCACAACACCCTACGTACACATGGAATTTCAAGTTGAGTTTGTTTTCACTTTTAACGAACGAGCCAAAAATTGGCAAGCAAAGTATGTCAAAAAAATGTTACTATACTAGTAGCAAAATCAATTCAACAAGTCAACAACAAAAAGTACATTAAAATGACAGATGTTCAATCTTGCAGCACACAACATATTCAAGCGACACCTACATGATAAACGATCGATGCAAACTCCTTGTACTGATATCTTGAGTTAGGCTATTTTCTCTTGGGTAGCAAATGTACTATATGATCTTTTCTGACGCATTAATGGTTGTAAGTAGTGTGCGCAGAAGAAAAAAAGAATATTTTTTGTTAAAACTTTAATTTAGTAGTATATTATAAAATGAAAAGCTCAACTTGAAAAAACGGCGAACAAGAGTTCATGATGTATAGTAAAACAAGATTATAAAAATCCAATAATAAAGAACCTAAAATAAGAGAACACCCATAACACCCACTACTCAATGCAACAAAAAATTGTGGCCGCTAAGAAACAACAAAAAGCTAACTCCAAAATCTGAAAATCACCAAAATTATGACTTGAAAAGATAAATGCCTGTATACGAATTTATGTTAGTACATTTTATTTTTTAAGAGTGAATTTGTTATAAAATTAATTGGTTGCATTTAATTAAATTCATATACTGGCCCATCTCATAAATTTTGTGTGACTAGTAACGTCTTGCAGCACTAGTTTCCAAAAAAAATCATAGTACTATACCTCTTGGGCCATGGCCATTAATGCATGGGCCAGAAGCTCCCACTGATGGCTGCCCACTTCTGCCGAGGCATCCGGCGATGTGCGGCCCATAAATGACAGCACCATCGTCCCTCCGGCCACCACCTCCACCGCCCGCGACCTCAAAAATGCTAACATGTCTCTCTTAAACTGCCGTAGGTATGCTTTCACCACAAATTCCGGGCTCGTTTTGGATATGTAAATCTTTCCTTTGTTGAGATGCTTTCCCGACCTTTCCAGACCCGATGGTACCTTCATTCGTTAAAAAAATACGTTAATAATGTTCAATTTTGTGAGGCGTGAGGTATGGTCTCATTCAATGAAACGTACATGTAATACTTTCATTCATAAACAAATACTAGTACATTAATAATGTTCGATTTTACCAGACTGTTCTAGTGGTCCGGACATTTGACACATACATGGCAATCTAGAGAGAGATTTTGCATGCGATTGCCATTGACTAAACACACAAAATGACAATATCTACGAATATTTTTGTTGCGTACCAAGCCTATTTTTTAAAATTATGTAAATTATGTCATGCTAAAATTTCTATCAATTATTTGAATCACCTAAAAAATCTTAAATAAATTTTAAAAAACATAGACTTTATTAAAAAAAAAAAATCTGCGTTCGCCCTTGATCACGAACTTAAATAAACGTCGAGTAATTTGTACCTGAGAGAGCCAATGAAGGCTGGATGAGGAGTGAACAAAATGCAAAGAATTTTTGGGAAAAAGTCTGCCGTAGAAGGAGCCGGCCATGGCGGATATGAAGCAGCGGTCGGAACCGACGCCCTTGTTCTTGCTGAGGCTGGCGCAGAACTCGGGCAACGACATGAACACGCAGTTGAAGTCGTTGCCTGGGAGATCGTTCAGCACCACCCTCAGCTCTGGCATCGGGAGTCCGATCTCGCGACAAGTTTTGCGGACATTGTCGATTATCTCGGAAACCGCCATCAAAGTGTTGGGCCCCGAGGAGCAGCCGAGATCGGCTATCCCCATGCTCTTCGGGAGACTGTTTTCGATCGCTCTGAACACTGCCTTCTCCATCTCTGTCTTGCCGTGTGATATTATTTGCATCTGCATGAGAGAAAAGATATATATATTGTGAGTGTTGGGATCGTCGACTGCACATATGCGGGATGAGTTTGTAACCCAAACAGCAAGGGGAGAGAGAGAGATAAATAAGAGTTCTTACTTGGCAGGTGCTGTTTTTGGCGTAGCTAGCTTCTCCTTCTCCTTTGTTCATGCGAAGAATTGACACTTCTCCCATTTTTGAATGTTTTTGGTGTGTGATTTTCGAAATTACAAAGTTTGTGATGAGGAGTAAGGGATGGGAATGTATATTTATAGAAGAAGCTGGGGGACCTTTTTTGATGGTGAGAAGTACTATGATGTTTTCTGTTTCACGAACCGAAATTCGCGGTTTTAGTTTTGAACTTGTGATCGACGGTTCTAGTTTTGGTTCAAAAATTTGATGATTTTTTCCGATTCCACTTTTTTTTTTTTCGGTTTTCGCAGTTTTAGTTAACCATTGGTTACGGTTCCAAAAATTCAGCACGTGAGAGACACTACTATTTAATCATGCATCTCTTCATTATCAAACCAACACTCGAGCTTAGTTTACTAAATAATATACACTCACAATTTTTCTATATTTATTTTTTATTGCTAATTATTATATTATTTATTCATGATAACATAATACTCCTTCATATATTTATTTTTGTATAACAAGTGAAATTTGCCATAGGTGTAATGCAATTATTACCAAGTATAGGAGTATATACATATAAGCATATAGACTGTTTTCTCTCCTTTTTCATTGTTAATTGAAGAATTTGCATTTTTTTTAAATCATGGAATTATATTGGTGAAAACTATGAGAACTAATTAAACTGCCTTATCTGCAATTAGAGCAATTGTTTTAATAATGTTTTTAGACTTTCACTAGTAGTAGTACACATCCAAAGGCATTATGATGGCATTGATCGATAATATGCTAAGTGAAAGTCATACCAAATATTCGAGGCAATTTTCATAATTAGGAAATTGTTGCAAATTCAAGAAATATATTACCAAAGGTATAGATATTTGAAGGCGACATTTGTACGATAAATACTTTCAATAGTATGTTCTTTCACCATTATAATATGTAAAACATTTATTATGTAAGAAGAATCAACAACAAATGAATGGACCCCTAATCAACAACAAATGAATGGACCCCTATGCATTCGAGACCACACAAGTCAACTCATTAAATGACGAATATTTACATTTCTTATTTCTTAACTTAATATTTCGCCTAACGCTTAATTGTTGGATATTTTGATTAGAAGATCAATGGTCAAGCCTATACCACTTGGGTGAGCCGAATATGGTCCATGGAAATAGACGAGCAGATCAAGTATTTAGCGTAAATACAACAATAAACATATCCAAAGAATAGATATACATGAAAAGAAAATCAAAGGACATTCAAGAAAGCAAAAGAAGAAGGTTACTAGCATACGAAATAACTGCCAAACCAATCCAAAGGGTTGGTGGAGTTGAGCTTCATTTTAATTCTTCCGTTTACTTATGTTCTTGTATTACCCTACAAGTTTGGTTTCTAGATTTGCCAATTTTTCGCTTACTTTGAGCCTTCTCATGCAATCGAGAAAAAGAATAGTGGGACAGCTAAAATACATGACTCATAGCTAGGGAGTAGTATGATTTATTGGATTAGTTAAAAAAACTTTACTAGTAATCAAATTAAAACCAATAATCGAAAATTTATTTTTCCTTCTAATAAAATTAGCCGAGTTTCATATTTATAGAATTTTTTGGCATGTCTCTATAATACGTTCTTTTATGTTTTTTGAACTTTCAAGATATCTTCCAAACTCAACTAAAAGCAAGAAAATGACATTAGTATTTGTATACGTACGTTGTTGAATTTGTATACGTGAATGATAATTTTTAACTGAAGTATAAAACAATAAATCGAAAATTAAGAAATAGTAATAATATAAATCACACATTTTGCCCACATATGCTCCATCCGCCAGAACATCCAACCAAACAAAAATAGTGACACTTTTGGAATAATCCTTGAAAATTATAGTGACAATTTCGGATTATCGTTGAAAATGAATTTTTATTTTTTGTATTACACGCATCAAGATTCAAAAGTGTCAACTTTTTTGCAGAAAGGAGCCATAATTTAATAATGATCCTTAGAATTATGTGTGACTAACTAATTAATAATTGTAGGACATAACTACTATTAGGCACCACACGTTAGTTTACAGTTATGCTACAAGGGCATCCACCATGGGACGCCCTGAGCGACGCCCTATACACTGCCACGTCAGCATTTTATCATCCTCCTATTCCACCTGCAGTGGGACAGACTATAGCCCGCCTTAAACGACGCCCTAAGCATTTTATCTATTATTTGAATATTTAAATACTTCAAAATTTGGAAAAATAACTTCATTTCATTAAAATTCAAACATTACAATACGAAATAAAAAAACTACAATTTCTCAACAGCGGCGGTTGCGGTTCCAAACTTCTTCAATCATGTCGGTCATGAGCTGAGTATGGTCTTGTTGGTTGCTCATTGAGGCCTGTCGCTGTAGAACCGCACCGAAGCCAGTCGGTAATCCTCTAGTGACAGGCGAGGTCGTCGTGCTGGAGCTAGATCCGGCTTCATCATCCACCCAATTGGTGACATGTCCACGTTCTTGTTCGACTATCATGTTATGCATGATGATGCACGCATACATGACGTCGGCGATGACTTCCTTGTACCAGAAACGCGCCAGACCTTTCATGATTGCCCACCGCGATTGGAGCACCCCAAAAGCCCGCTCCACATCCTTCCGCGCGGACTCCTGCTTTGCCGCAAACAAGACTCTCCTCTCACCAATTGGGCAGCTGATCGTCTTCAAAAAAACAGGCCACCTTGGGTATATGCCATCGGCCAAGTAGTACCCCATATGATGTGTGCGGCCGTTGGCAGTGAACTGAATGGCCGGACCACGACCCCTGCACTGATCGGCGAATAGGGTGGACGAGTTGAGGACGTTGATGTCGTTGTTCGACCCGGCTACACCAAAGTAGGCATGCCAGATCCAGAGGTGGTGGTCAGCGACGGCTTCTAGGATCATCGTCGGGTGGCTACCCTTGTAGCCGCTAGTGAATTGGCCTCTCCAGGCCGTCGAGCAGTTCTTCCACTGCTGGTGCATACAGTCGATGCTCCCTAGTATCCCAGGGAAGCCGTGCACCGTCTCGTGCATCCGCATCAGGCTCTGGCAATCATCAGCAGTCGGGCGTCGCAAATATGTGTCGCCAAAAGCCTCCACAACTAACTTACAAAATTTCTTGAGACATTCGCGGCTAGTTGTATCCCCGACGTGAAGGTACTCGTCGAACATATCCGCTGTTGTGCAGTAGGCCAACTGGCGGATCGCAACCGTGCACTTCTGCAACAGCGTAAGTCCGGGTCTGCCGATCCCGTCTTTCCGATACTGGAAGTACTCATCACGTCCCTCCAACGTGTGCACAATGCGGAGAAAAAGATCTCAGCTCATTCTAAAACGTCAGTGAAAAACATTCGGGCCCCACCTTGGATTCTCGGCAAAATAATCTGCGAACAGACGTTCGTGCGCTACGTCGTGCTCGCGGGGGACATACGTCCGACATCGTATCGGGCGAGGGACCTGCGCCTCCGCCGCCTGCTCCCGATGCATTTGTGCCAAGCATTCCGCCTTGGCTTCATTAACGGCATCGAACAAGGCTCGAGTCAAGGCCCGTCTGCAGCCATCCGATGTACTCAAATCGTAGTCGTCGGGATTCATTTTTGAGACGATGAGAGAGAATAATTGAAGAGATGTGAAATTGGAGTGTGTGAAATGGTAGAGAATTGTAGTGTTTAATTAAGAAATTTTTTTTGAAAAAAATCAAAAAAAAAAAAAAAAACAAAACGCGTGAGCATCGTCCGCGTCGTCCAAAGTGGCGGACGATGTGACGGACGATGGGTATCCTCCGCGCATCGTCCGCGGACGATGGGTAACCCATTGTCCAGCGATGCTGCAGTGGCGGACGATGCGACGGACGATGCATCGTCCGCCCCATTGCGGATGCCCTAAGTGGTTTTGCATCGTCCGTCGCATCGTCCGCCCCATTGCGGATGCCCTAAGTGGCTTGTATAATAATGGACCATATATAGTTATTTAATTACAAATATTGTGGGCACCAAATTAAGTGGCATAGTACATGTCTCAAAAAGTATTCATGTTAAACGTGAAACTACACTCATCAACGATTGTCAATGCGTTTCCATTTCCCTAACAATTGGGACGCGTAGGATTCTCTGCCACACCACGAATGTGTGACCAATAATGGAGGATCCAAGACCGATTCCATCACCGATCACCGATTCATGAAGGCCGGAAAACTCGATTGAAGTTGTTGATGACTTCACGGTGTAGCAACTCTACTCGATGGGACTAGGTTTCGATTTCATTCTTCTATTCACTTGTATTGTTCTGGTATCTTATCTACAAGTTCAATTTTCTCGATTTGCTACCACACATGGTTTAAATGATTGGCTTGGATATTTTAAAATAAGAGAATATTTCAAAGTTAATAATAATAATTATATCCCTCCATTACTATTATATTAGCGGTAGATGTCACGAGCTTTATTGTAAAATTTAAAAAGTACTAGTTGGAAGTTAATAAATATGATGAGATTCAAAAAAATTAGAAGACAAAAAGAAAAAATTGATGAAGCATATTACTGGTGTAGTGCCTGAGGGCAAATGTCTTGATTCTAGTCCATTTTTGTGCGATTTTTAAATTTATATTTACTTGTCATATTGGTATTAACATATGAAAATCAATTCATTAATCCCGTTATTCTAAAATAAGGGTTCATGTAATTTGAGAAGCCTCATTATGAGCTAAAAATATTAATTAGCCAAATTAAATTAAATTAAAAAAAAACTAAACCTATTTATTTGGCCGACTAGATGATAGCTTATAAATCAAATTAAATTAATGATACAAATTAAGAGTAAGTTGACTATTTATATAGGTTTACTCGATCTAAAGTTTGGTTAGAAATCAATAAATACGTGATAAGAAATGTGATCTATGAGGGAAAATAGCGCTGGAAAAGCTAAAATAAAATAATCGAATTCTATTATAACCTGTGAGAAATAACTACTTCCCGGCCCGTCCACCATTAAACTTTTTAGAATACTCATTATTAAATGAATAATATCTTACTATATATATCAATTTTATTAATTTTTTTTAATAAATAAATTTTATATTTCATTAATTCATTTTATTTATATTTTATTATAAAATTAATATATATAAATAGAACACCAGGTATGTTATATTGCTAACTAATTCTTAAATTGCTAACTACAACTAGATGATATGCATTGGATCATTAATCTACGAATATCAATAAGAAGCAAAAAAAAATTGTCAATTAGGGGTATTAGTGTCAATTAACAAAAAATTAATTATAACTAACTTTTAAAAAAATATCTTAAAACTTTAAATGATTATAACTTTCTCAATTTATATTATTTTTTTACTAAAAAATACATCAAATTAAAGATAATCTTATAAAAATTCCAACAAGATCCATGCATATGTTCCGATGTCAAAATCTAAAAACAAATTCCTAAATTTTCATATTTTTCGACCAACAGCTAATATCAACATAGATAACATAGTAGGGGAGTGATCAATTGCTAACTCATTATTTAATTGCTAACTACAACTAATTTAAGGCCATAGGATTTTAGAAAATACGTGGTTTACAATTTGCCACGTGTAATTTTCTTTTTTATTAATAAAATAAAAAAAGATAAAAAAAAAATCCAAATTAGGGTTTTGGATGAAAATGTCAATATAGTGTTTCGAAAATATCAACACAGTGCTTTGAGAATGTCAACACAATGCTTTAAGAATGTTAACCCATTGCTTATATTGACATTCTACATGTATTATATTGACATATTTTATATAGTATGTTGACATTTCTGCTGTACGAAAAAATTAAAAAAATTCAATTTTTTTTCAAATTTTGACGTCGGAACATATGCATGTGGGATATCGTTGGAATCCTTATGAAATTATCTTTAATTTGATATATGTTATATGAATTTAAAGTTTTGGAATTTCTTTTAAAAGTTAGTTATAACTAAACATGTAGTTAATTGACATTAATACGCCTATTGATATTTTTGGGAATTAATCATATGGCCTTATTGACGTTTTTCATTGATCGTATTGACATTTAGGGATTGATGATCTAAGCCCAAAATTTGAATATCTAATGACTATTATTTAGTTGTAGTTATAGCATCCACAATAAGAATAGGACAGCCATAGGTCAACCACTCTCTCTCCCTGCCACGTCAGCAGCACTAAAAATTCACCTGCCACGTCAGCATTTACTCAAATAGGCCAGCCATAGGCCAGCCGCAATAAAAATAATTCAAAAACAACTACATTTACGGAATTAAATTTACGATTAAATTACAGAATTAAATTTACGAGACATATACAGGAAAATTCATTCATTTCATTAAAAAAAAGGTACATAGATAAAAAAAAATACATGATTTTTATCTAAAAATAAAAGGGCTTCCACACACGAGCCCCGCCACTCTCCACTCCTCGTCATTGCCGCCGCCATCCTCGCCGCCGCCACCCGGGGTATCTGAGCTCGTGTCTGAACCCCCCACCATTGCCCTCGAGGCATCCAAATCCACCCGCATGTTCTCGAGCATCGAGTAGAGAAACCTCTTCTCCGTGGGGTCGGTTGCGGCCTTCCACTCTTGGAAGACCGCGAACATCCGTTCCTCCATTTTTGCACGTGAGAATAAGGTGTACGCGCGTGGGGGGGCGGGTGCCGAGACGACCTCCTGGGGCGATAGGGGTGATCCTCCCCACGCTGCCCGTTGCGCCCGCCTTTGGCCAACCGGGCGAGGGCGACGAGTAGAGGATGGAGGGGACGGAAACTCCTCAGCATCTGGGGGGAGGTCGTGGGATCCGCCGCTGCTGCCGCTGTAGTCGCCGGAATAGTTCAGCCTCTGCTTCTTCGGCCACCTAGCGTCGCACCCTGCCCAGAACTTCCCGGAGTCCTTCAGTAACACATAGCATTCCTAGAAGGTGAACTCCTTATACTTTCCCGGCAAGGGGAATTGACTCTCTGCTATCCTCCGGGCGTCCTCCTCATTCTGCCCACTAGTCAGCTGGCGGAGGCCGTTGGTGTACAACCCCGAAAATCGGCTGACCACGGCCCTGATTCGTTCCCACCCCTTCCGGCACTCCTCCCCGTTGTAGTCCTTCCGTGCGGGCAGTTCCTCCTGTAGGCTGCTCTAATCTTCGCCCACATGTTGACGACCAGCGGATCGTCGCAGACCGACAACCACGCCTTGGCCACGCCGGCGTACTCATCCTCCGTCCACTTCCTCCGCGTGGGAGTGTCGTCAACAGCGGGTTGCGACGACTCGCCGACCACCTTGCCCTTCCCCTTCTTCTTCTTCGGCTCGGCTCGGCCCATTGGAACGGGAGTGTCCGGCTCCCCGAGATCGATCCCCATCTCATGCAATGAGAAAAGGTCATCGCCAGTGAACTGCGTCTCCACTTGGGTCGACGTGTGAGACGAAGCCGTTAAAAAATCAAGAGAGGGACGATAGACCGTGTCCCCCCCGGTGGCCCCTGCATCCTGGGATGCATACCGGGCTGCATCCCTCCCTGCCACATCATTCCCATCATCTGCTGCTGCATTTGGGGCATACCTCCCCACCCCCGCTCGCCTGCACCCCCCACGGCATCCCCCCTGCATCCCCCCCGACGCTCCAGCCATCTTCCCCATCAACTGTTGCCAAGGGACGTTAAACCCTGGCCCGCCCAACTGGCCCCATCCAGATCCCACGGGTACCGTGGTAGTATGAGAGCCGCTCGTCGCCGGGCTGGACTCGTTGTAGTTGTCAATATAACACTCCTCTAACATAATATGTGTACAATGTCAATATTAAACTGTGTTGACATATTCAATACATTGGTTGATATCTTTAATACACTATATTGGCATTAAGACTCAAAACCCTAAACATGATAGTTAATCTTATTTTTTTAATATTAAAATATAAAAAATGAAATTACACATGACAAATTATAGACTATTAGATCTTCTAATTCTTATGGTCTTAAATTAGTTATAGTTAACAATTAAAGGATTAGTTAGGCAATTGATCACACCCCAATATAACACACTATATTCCACTTAACTTTTTTATCCATTGTTCATTAAATTTATATAAACAGGCCGTGTTAAAGTGATACTTTTATCTTTGTTGATAGAGTGAAGTACTAGTAGGACTTCCCATTCCACTACCACATCACTAGGACTTCCCCTGCACTAGGACTTCCCACTATGACTTTCCGCAATTCACAATTAGAATGGAAATTTACGGAATTAAAATTTACGGAATTAAAATTTCGACACGAATACGAACGGGGAAATGCGAATATTTCATTAAAAAAACATACATTATTCGGAAAAAAAAATTACATAGTAGATAATAAAAAATTAAACACATCAATGTCGATCCCTCCGCGTCCAAACCTCTTCGATGATATCCTCCTGAAGTCGAATATGAGCATCTCTTTGCCGCATGTCGGCAAATGCGCGCAACCGCTCAACCTCTCCATGAGGTACCCCCATGTTCACATTCGCGCTGGCCACGCCGTGGCTTGGACCGACACCCGTATCATTTTCGTTGGTCCACTGAGTAAGTTCGTCATCTTCACTTTCGACAATCATGTTGTGCAAAATTATACATGCGTACATGATGTCGCCGATGTTGGGAATATACCACATCCGTGAAGGACCCTTCACCATCGTCCATCGACTCTGGAGCACACCAAATGCCCGCTCAACATCCTTGTGCGCTGCCTCCTGACGGCTCGCAAAGTAGGACTTCTTTGGTCCGATCGCATGCTTGATCGTCTTCACAAAGACGGATCAGTTTGGGTATATCACATCCGCCAAATAGTATCCCATATTGTGCTGGTTGCCGTTGGCGACGAAACTGATGGCGGGACCAACGCCATTGCACTGATCGTTGAACAGGGGCGACGACTGGAGGACGTTGAGGTCATTGTTCGACCCGGCGACTCCAAAATAAGTATGTCATATCCACAGCCGGTAGTCAGCTACAACTTCAAGGATCATCATGGGATGATTGGCTTTGAAGCCGGAAGTGTGGATCCCTTTCCAGGCGGCGGGCAGTTCTTGCACTCCCAATGCATACAATCTATGCTGCCCAACATCCCAGGGAACCCGTGCACCGACCCATGCATATTTATCAGCAGTCTGCGGGGCTCGGACTCCGAAGATAGCAATCCCCGAATATCGCTCTAACGCCCGCGCAAAAATTCTGCAGACACTCGACGACTGATGACTCGCCAATGTGGAGGTACTCGTCGAACATGTCCGTCGGGCCTCCGTACGCCAGTTGCCTGATTGCGGCAGTGCACTTTTGTAAGGGCGTGTGTCCGGGTTTGTCAGCCGCATCCCCCCTGATCCTGAAATACTCGTATCTTCTCTTTAAAGCACCCACGATATGCATAAGAGCGGACGATGCATCCTAAAACGTCGCCGGAATACCCAAAACGCGGTTGCGGAGCGAAGTAGTCCTGATACAACCGAATATATGCAGCAATGTGGTCCCGGTGTACATGACGTCGGCGATGGATTGGCCGAGGTACCGCCGCCTGCTGCAGCCGCTGCTGCCTCTGCCGTAGCAATCGATCAATCGCCCCTTCCACAACGAGATCCAATTCATTATCACTATCACTATCACTATCACTAGCGCCCCCGCCACTACCACCCGCACGACTACTAGCCATTCTATATATACTTGAAAATAGAGTTTAGAGAGAGGAACTTGTCAACACAAGTGGTGTGAATAAAATGAAGTTCAACGAGCCGTATTTATAGAGTTTTTTTTAAATAATAATAATAATAATAATAATAATTTTCGGTCGGACGTCCGACCTCGACGTCCTACCCACGCCACAGTGGCGGACGTCCGCCCGCCCGTCGGCCGGATATCCGAGCCCATCCGACGAGCGCACGGGACGTCCGTGTCCTAGTATTTCGTTCACTACGGCGGACGTCCGGTCGGACTTCCGCGACGTCCGCCGTTGGAGATGCTCTTAATTAGACACAATATGTTGGTCATTGAAGATATCAATCGAGTAGTGGAATCAATCTTCTTCATCAAGCAGTAGTTCGTTGTCCCTTCCCACTTGGCAGGTGGAGTGCTCATTATTCCTTACTTTGCTCCTGATTATTTTGTTCAAGCCGATCCGGTTAATGATTACCCGTGAATTGCTCGTTATCGTTACTTACCTCTGACAATTTAGTTCGGCCAATCTAACTAATACTCTCTCTGTCCCCAAAGGATATGCACTTTGGGTTCAGGTTTTCTACGTTGGCTTTGGTACCTCTTAAAATACTATTACTAGTGCTTTAATTATCCAAGGCTTTATATTTCTGCACTTGCAGATTATATACTTGAAAGTCATTGAAACACGATGTATGGTATATCTATTCATTTAGACTGAGTCTATTTCTGTGGATATGACTAGTGGGAACCCAACTATACAATGATGAGTGATGATAAGGGTAATTTCATGCATCGGTTATATGGTGAAAAGCGTTACAATTTGCTGGGTCTAACATGTTTCCTAAGCCAGGTGTGTGATAAAATCGCTAGATCGAGGGAATGCTGAAGGAAACGGTCTTGCAAAGGAATGAAGTGAAGTGAGCAGAATGCAAAGGAAAAGAAGGCGTGACGGAGGGAGTCAGTAGTTGCGGGCAACAAAGTCTATCTATACCTCGTTGGGCCCCACTCCAACGCCTATAAATAGAAGAGCATGCAACGCAAAAATCATCACTTTTCACTCTCTTTTAGCTCACACACATAACACACACTTGGGAATGGGAGATCTGGGGTAGTTCGGGTTACGAAAGGGTTCATTTCTTTAGAAAGTCTCAGTTGCAACACCGTCCGCGTGTGGGCGAAGATACAATCTCTTTAAATTTCAGTTGTTTTGCACTTTCGCGGTCGAACTTCACTTTTGGGTGTCGACTTGGCTGTTGATGTTACTTGTTATCCTTTCGCTTCTGTTGGTTTGCGTTTATTTGTGATATTTCAAGTTGATTTACGTAGATCTTGCTGCTGAGAGTTTATTTTAACAAGTTTTATGTCGATCTCTGTTTTGTTTTGATGTCGTGGTACTCGATCTGGGAATTTGGTGATAGATCTGTGGTTTGTTGACTGATTGGAGGTTGTTGTTTAAATCTGAAGTGATGAAGTGTTTCTGTTGGTTGGAGTTTGTGTCGGACGCTTGGATCCGGAGTGAATTTAGCGTCTGAGGTTGGATCCAAAGTGAGAAAGGGGAGTTGTTGGATGGATTTGAGTTTTCCGCTTGTTTCCTGTTTTACTTCGTCTAGCATCTGTAGATCCGTTTAGTTCTTCGTTGTTATGCATCAAATTGATTTAGATTTAGTTTGCTCTGCTCTGATTTTGTTCATGTTGTTTTTCTTATGAGTTTTTACGCAATTTGGTTGAAGAAGATGATGTCGCTGTTAGTTAGTACCCGAGTTAGTTATTCTGCCAGCTTTTCGTCCGTACTCTGCTTTTTCAGTCATGGTCCCCACAGTCAGTTTGTTTCCCAGGTCTAGGCAATTAGAGTAGTTTCTTAGATCTAGTAATTGAGCGGTTAATTTTCTTTGCATAGTTTTCTCTGTTATTTCGCCTAGGTCTAGCTGTTAGCGTAGCCGTTTTAAAATTCCCAAGTTAAGTTTATTTTTCTTTTCCTCTACCCAAGAAAAATGCGTGGCAGCAGCCAACACCAAAAACAAGTCCAAATCCTTGAACATGATTGTTACGCATCCTTTTCTGTTGGATCGATTCCTACTTCCCTATACTAGGTTTAGTAAAGAGGTTGAGGGTTTTTGAAAGAGTGCTCTGTGTGTCCGACGACCAGGGCTTCCTACGACCAACGAGTTCCTAGACCTCGTGATCTATAGGATTTGCTGGACCAAGGGAACCTGTTTATTTCCTTCTGTGCGCACCGTGAGAGCAAATCAACACGTACTTTCAAATGGCGCCGTTGCCGGGGAAGGATGGCGTTTATTGTTATTGTGTTTAAGGATCTGGTGTAAATATTTTAATTTCTGTTATTTTCTTTCTCCTTGACAGTTTATGAACGCAGGCTTCCATTCTGGAAGTTGGGCAAGCTCATGTGGGTCAGGGAGTGACCAATACAAGTGGCGAGTCAAGGAATCTACATCTACCATCACCACCAGATTGAGGATTGAGGACGGAGGATCCATTCCCGTTCGAGTCAGAGAGTGAAAAAGAGTGGAATTCGTCGACAGAGGAGAACCCAGAGTCGTCAACAGAACCAGAGCATTCCGAGACCGAGGAGGAGGAAGACCCAAATATGGCTCATCTAGTAGATCCTGATCCGGAAATAGGGTCGCTCACCGCACATCTCGACGGTGAACCCGCTCATGCTATAGTCTCGATCCCACGATGGAGGGCGATCGATATCAAGACGAATGTACTCGGAGTTTTACCCACTTTCTCTGGACGGAGGAACGAATGCCCCTATGAATTTTTGAACGAGTTCAGTAAACTATGCAGCATTCAAAAGCGACCCAACGAGGTAACATAGGAGGACTACCGTCTTCGAGCAATCCCGTTTGCTCTCAAATGGGAGGCGAACACTTGGCTGCTAAGGCTCTCACCGGACTCGATCAACACGTGGAAGGACTTTAAACTAGAGTTTTTGGATTACTTTTTTCCGCCCAACAAGACGAATGCCTTGAAGAAGGAGATTCAGGAGTGCAAGCAGGAATACGATGAGTCTCTGAGTTCTTATTGGTCCCGTTTCAAGGGGCTGCTGGATGCTTGTCCGAACCACATGATGATAGAAGCGAAGACTTATTATCTGTTCTACGAAGGTGCAAACCCTGAATCAAAGGACTTGATGAACTCCTCGAGCGGGGGAAATTTTACCAAGAATAAAGCAAGTGAAGCTCGGGAAACTTTGGGAAAGCTGATCGAGGCGAAGAAGGCCTATGATAACCCGCGAAGCATATTGAGGAGAGGATCAGCCAATGCAGTGATGGAACAAGAAGACAAGAAGGTGGAAGATAGGATCGATAAACTGGAAAAAGCCTTGCTAAATGCAATTGAGAAATACAATCCGCATGCTCCAGTGGAAATTGAGAAACCCCCTGGTCAGGAGGAAAGGCAACTTCAACCGTACTACAGTCAGCCCCGCGAAGGGGAGTGTCAAGCTCAGGCAAATTCGATGGGAAGTTGGAATCCCGACGGAAGTTGGAACTAAGGAAGACAGAGGGACGCTCCATGGAGGACTCACCCAAACTTCAGATGGACTGACCATGATCAAGGCCAGTCACCCCCACTTCAGCTCACGAATTATGCACACCCTCCGGAGAGGCAGTCCAACTGGTCAGGGAAAGGTCAAGAGGGGCAATTGCAGCTAGGGTACAGGAATCAGGACCATACTAACTGGGGAAATAGGAATCAGAACAATCCAGGGAGCTCCTATGTGCCACCTCATCAGAGGAATAACCAAGGGAACTACCAGAATTCCCAACCAAATCATCAAGGGAATCAAGGGTCTGGTAGCCAGTACAACAACCATCAGGGAAATCAAGGGTCTAACAACCAATACAACAATCATCAAGGTAACTATCGTCAGAATCAAGGGCAAGGACCGAATTCTGGTCAATTCAACTCCAGACCACAGAGGAGTTTGGATGACATAGTCCACGATCTAGTGAATTCACAGCAGTTCATGCAGAGTAACCTACACTCCAACAATGACATGGTGCACAAGTTACAAGACGCTCAGTCTAAACATAAAGCCGCAATGGATATGATGGCAAAGCAACTGTCCCAGATTGCAGTCTCTTTGAATGAGATGCGAGGAAATGAAGGGAAACTTCCTGCCACCGTCAAACCGCCAGACCGAGCAAACATTAGTCAAATCACCTTGAGATCTGGGCGAGGTTATGAAGGGCCAACGTTGGAAATTGATGAGGAAGTTCCCATGCAGGCTAGTGAAGGAAAACAAAGTCAGCTGCATCAAGAGGAAAGCGCTAGACCCAGGGAAATCCTTATTTAGGAAGACCTCCAGAAGGGAGATTTAGGGGGATCCCTACCTCGACTAAGGGACCCGTTCTTCCTAGACCTCGAACTTGAAGAAGTGAGTAAGGAAGGAAACAATGGAATTGATGGAACCCAGGTTGGGACTTCCACCAATGCAGTAAAGCGACCAAAGCCATTTCCATACCGCGGGGAAGCAAAGAAGAAAAAGGATGATACAGAGGATCTCATGGAGATTTTTAGCAAGTTGGAAATCAACCTGCCATTCTTGCAAGCCCTAAAAATGCCTGCTTTCAGCAAGTTCATCAAGGAGTTCATTGCAGGGAAGACTAAGCCAGATGGGAAGATTGTGATCGGGGAGAATGTGTCTGCTGTGATACAAAAGAGAAGGATGCCCTCAAAATGCACCGACCCAGGTATGTTCACATTACCCATCGGGATATCAAGGTCGAGCATGCTATGTGTGATCTAGGGGCGTCAATAAATATTTACCGCTTTCGATCTATAAGAAATTGACTGGAGTAAGGATGGTTGCTACCAAGGTGGTGATCCAGTTAGCAGATAGAACTTGCATCTGCCCTGAAGGAGTGTTGGAAAATGTTATAGTCAAAGTGCATGATTTTCTATATCCTGCTGATTTTTATGTGATCAAGATGAATGATAATGAGTCTGCTGAGTCCAGAAGTATACTTTTAGCATAGATGAGGGGATAAAAAGGCCTTTAGATGTTGAGAACCTCTATGCTATTGATGTTATTAACCCCTTGGTCCAAGAGTATCTTGAGACGGAATTGATGCAGGAACAAATCGACAACTCGGAGTTGAGTCATTCGATTGACAGAGAAGTTGTGGGATGGTGTGCAGCAATGAACACAGCAGAATTGACAGATGAGGAACTCACGGAGGCCATTATGGAATTCTGCAGAAGTCCCGCGTCAGCTAAATCTAAGGGATTAGCTCACGTGGCTAGTCTGGAAAAATCTCCTGGGTCTGGGAAGGAGGCATCACCAGAAATTGCGGACAAAAATCCCTTGCCCTAGGAGACGAATGGAACAAGAAAGGAGTTGAAGACACTTCCACCAGGCCTCAAGTACGCTTACTTGGAGGAGGATGAGACATTTCCGGTAATAGTCAACAGCAACCTGACCAAGGAGCAAGAGAAGGAGTTATTGGAAGTCATCAAAAGAAACAAGAAAGCAATAGGATGGACTCTCTTAGATTTGGTGGGAATAAGTCCGGATCTTTGTATGCACCACATTCGTTTAGAAGAAGGTGCGAAGGCTCATCGAGATGCACAACGGAAACTGAATCCGAACATGCGAGAGGAGGTCCTAAAGGAGGTGTTGAAATTGCTTGCCCTAAGGATCATCTACTCCATTCCAGATAGCGAGTGGGTCAGTCCTGTCCATATGGTACCAACAAAATCTGGAATACAAGTTGTTAAGAATGAAAAAAATGAGTTGATACCCACCAGACTAGTGACAGGGTGGAGGATGTGCATCGATTACAGGAAGTTGAACGAAGCCACAAAGAAGGATCATTTTCCCCTACCTTTCATTGATCAGATGCTGGAAAGACTGGCTGGCAAACAGTACTTTTGTTTCCTTGATGGATACAACGGCTATTTCCACTACGTTAACCCAGAGGACCAAGGGAAAACCACATTCACGTGCCCCTTTGGTACCTATGCATACCGAAGAATGCCGTTTGGATTGTGTAATGCACCTGGAACTTTCCAACGGTGTATGATGTGCATTTTCTCGGATTTGTTGGAAGTATGCATTGAGATATTCATGGACGATTTCACCGTATATGGGAACTCATTTGATACTTGTTTAGCCAGTCTTGATCTAGTGTTACAGAGATGCCAAGAGAAGCATTTAGTATTGAATTTCGAGAAATGTCATTTCATGGTGACTGAAGGCATTGTCCTGGGTCACGTGGTTTCTGAGAGAGGTATTCAAGTGACAAAGCAAAGGTGGATGTGATATCAAAATTACCATACCCTACGAACCAAAAAGAGGTGAGAGGCTTCCTAGGTCATGCAGGATTCTATAGGAGGTTTATCAAGGATTTCACAAAAATCGCGCAACCACTCACTCGGTTGTTACATAATGATGTGGAATTCGTCTTTGACGAAGGATGCGAAAGGGCGTTCCAGTTGCTTAAGGACAGGTTAGTATCAGCACCAATTATCAGGGCACCAGACTGGAACCATCCTTTCGAAATAATGTGTGATGCGAGTGATTTTGCTGTGGGAGCTGTCTTAGGACAGAAAATTGATGAAAAAAGCTATGTGATCTTCTATGCTTCCAAGACGCTGAATCAGGCTCAGAAAAAATATGACACCACGGAGAAGGAAATGTTGGCTGTCGTATACTCGTTTGAAAAATTCCGACCCTACCTCCTTGGGTCGAGGGTTATAGTCTTCACGGATCACGCGGCGATTAAGTACTTGCTGGCTAAGAAAGAGTCTAAGCCGAGATTAATCCGTTGGGTGTTACTCTTGCAGGAGTTTGATTGGGAAGTAAGAGACAAAAGAGGGACGGAGAATAGAGTAGCCTATCACTTGAGCAGAATACATCAGGGGGAAACGGAAGAGGCCATACCCGATGCCTTCCCCGAGGAGCATTTGTACCTTCTGGAGAAATTTCCTAGACCACTTAACTGGGAAGCAGTTTTGGCTCTGACCGGTCTAGGGGAATCGGATAAGGGGAAGCGCACACTGAACGCAGAACCGTGGTTTGCTGATTTAGCCAACTACTTGGTCACGGGAGAGATGCCAAGTTCAGACGAAGTTTCCCAGGTCCAGAGGATGAAAATTAGAAGTAAAGCTAAATATTACTATTGGGACGACCCTTACCTATGGAAAATGTGCTCAGATCAAGTGATTAGACGCTGCATTCCCGAATGGGAACAAAGAGATGTGTTAATTCATTGCCACACCTTAGCATGTGGAGGCCACTTTGGACCAAGGAAGACAACGAGGAAAGTCTTGGACAACGGTTTTTATTGGCCGACGCTAAATAGGGATGTCTTTGATTTCTGCCAATGTTGCGAGAGGTGCCAGCAGACGGGGGGAATTTCAAGGAGGGACGAGATGCCTCAGGTCCCGGTGATCGTGTGCGAAATTTTTGATGTGTGGGGAATGGACTTTATGGGACCGTTCCCATCGTCTTGTGGGAACACGTATATATTGGTTGCAGTGGACTATGTGTCTCAGTGGATAGAAGCTAAGGCCACCACAACATATGAATCGAAGGAGGTGGCAAAGTTTTTAAAGGCCAATATTTTCAACAGATATGGAGTTCCTCAGGCCATCGTCTCGGATCAGGGAACTCATTTCTGTAATCGCACCATCGAGGCTTTGATGAAGAAATATGGTGTTCACCATAGAGTGTCGACTCCGTACCATCCCCAGTCTAATGGCCAGGCAGAGATTTCTAATCGCGAGATCAAGGCGATATTGGAGAAAACAGTTAATCCGTCATGGAAGGACTGGAGCAAGAGGCTCGGAGACGCATTGTGGGCTTACAGAACTGCTTTTAAAACGCCTATTGGAATGTCGCCTTACAGGCTTGTGTTTGGCAAGATGTGTCACTTACCTGTTGGTATTGAGAACAAGGCGTATTGGGCAGTGAAAGAACTAAACATGAAGCCGATAGCTTGCGAAGAAGAGAGGAAATTACAATTGCAAGAATTGGAGGAACTTCGGCTGGAGTCATTTGAGTCTGTCATGTGGTACAAAGAAAGGACGAAGTTATGGCATGATAAGAATCTCCGGGTCAAGTAACTTCATGTGGGACAGAAGGTGCTCCTTTTCCAGTCCCGACTCAAGCTAATGCCAGGAAAATTGAAGTCTAAATGGATCGGCCTATATACCATCGTCGGCATCCGAGCAAACGGAGCAGTGGAGATCCAGGGAAGTGCTCCGAACTCTGTTCCTTTTCTTGTCAATGGTCATAGAGTGAAAGTCTATAGGGATAATTCCGAGTTGTGTGTGGTGGACAAAGTTCCACTACATGCACTCCCTACTATCGCCTAGACGGACGAGGAGATATTCTCGATGAATTCCTAGGTCAAGGAGTAAGTTAACAATTTTGAAAATACAAACTGAACCAGGGAATATCGGGAATACTCTAAGGAAGTGTGTAAATAGTTAAATTACTTTTCAAACTTTAAAAAAAAAAAAAATCCAAAAATATTTTCGAAGCACCAGACTTCGAAGGAAACCGATACCTTATATTCTAACCTTGACCTGGGAGTCTGGAACCTTCAATTTTTTTTATATAGGGTCATGTCTAGGGAGTCGTCTGGAGGAGAATCTGAAGGAAGAAATCAGGGGAAACTTGAAGGAAGAGGTCAAGGAGGGATCTGCCGATAATTATGGAAGTTGTACGGTTGCTTACATCATACCTGCAACTGCACCATCCTTTCATCAGAAAAGCTACCGTCGTCTCTTTCTCTCTCCAATAATCCCAAATCGACAGAAATATGAAATTTACTCTCCCTTCTCTCTACTTTTGTTCTCTCTCTCTAGAAAATAAACCCTAATCCAAATTCGACCAGATTTTCTTTCAATTTCAGATCTGCAGTGATGGATTCAACCCAACTCACCGGAAGTTCACAAAGCACGGTGTACGACCCAACCCTGTTGGCGGAATTGACGCAGAAATTGGGGAGCGTTGAGAAAGCAAAAGAAGTGTATGCCCTGTTCGCCGCTAGCCTGATGCCGTCCGCACCGGTCGTACCACCACTGACAATTCCGGCAGACTCGGCTGCACAACCGGCGAATCTTCGTGAAGAAGGACCGCAAGATTCTACATCTCAACGTGCAGAAACCGCTTCACAAGAGGCGGAGAAAGAGGAGGCTGTACACGAACGGCCGGAGGGTGACGGACCGACGAACGACGAAACCATGGTGGAGACAGAAAGGCAAGAAAATGAGAACCCTAATCTTGAAGGTAGGGAAGTTTGTGAGGGGGAAACCCCTGTTTTAGATGAAGTTGTGGAGGGGGTAACCCCTATTGTGGATAGTGTGATTGAGGGGGAAACCCCTATTGTGAAGAATGTTGCTGAGGGGGAAACCCCTTTGGAAACTGGGGATGAGACCCCAATTGATTTCAGAGGTGCGACCCATGAGTTCGTGGAAGAGGGGGCGACCCCAAGCGGTGTCTGGGGGGAGAACCCCATTTATATTGAGGGGGCAACCCCGATAGTGGAACGTGAAGGGGAAACCCCAGAAAAGCTGTCGGAAGAAGCAGATCTACTTACGATTGGAGTACCGGAGCCCGAGGGAGGGCTGAAATTGATTGTGAACCTGGTGGGTGACCAGGATGAAGATGAACCTAAGATAGATGAGAGGGCAGAAAGGAGGCGCACCAGGGGGAGTCTCCTCGATAAAGTCGATGACTTAGTTCCTGATGCTGCAGAGGCAGAGGAGCGCCGCCTGGCCAAGGAAAGGGCGAGGAAAGGAAAGGCGGTGGCGACCTCATCTACCCGGTCTAGGAAAGCTCCCTCCGTCAAGGAGGTCGAGGAGACCCTTTCCCCTATAACCGAGGAACCCTCTGTCGAGGAACAAGATGAGCCCATCCCTGAGCCCATCTATGACTCTAAAGAAGCTGAAGAGGAGCCTATTCCAGGACGTCCGGAAGTCTGGCTGATTAAAGAGTTGTTAGAGGAGATGAGGCAGTTCGACGACCAGAAGCGGATCGCAGTGTACAAGGAAAGATGTAGCGCTGGGAAGATGGCCAAATCTGGGAAGCAGTACAGCTCAAGGGAGCTTAAAATGATTGCATGTGACAAGGAATTTCGCGCTTGTATCTATTCGATAGGATTTGAGTGAGGGTGCCCGTGGATCTAGCAAGGGAGTTTTTCTCCACCTTTCGTTTGAAGAACACCACTGATCTCGACGCGGATTCTATAACGTTCAGGCTTTTTAATGAAGAATATGAGATGAGCATTCGGGAATGGTCTCTGCGGATGGGGTTGTTTACCCAAGCCGAGGATGAAGAGGGGGCGTGGAATGATAGGATGGTTGGAGTGCCGAAGAACACGCCCGGTTTCAAGGTGCAAACGACATGGGAACTGATCACGCACCCCAAGGTGGGAACGTTTAAGTCCAGCTACTCCAAAGCCTCCCACATTGAAGACCAAATTCTCCGTTTTGCTCAGACGTTTGTCAGTTACAACTTGATGGGTACCGCTAATCCAGCTCTCACAACTACCGACCTCTACTTCACATGGTGCATGGCGAAAGGCGTGAAGGTGCACCTAGGATATTGGCTGGCTCAGGCATGCCACCAAATGACGAGCAACCCTGCGCGTCATATGTATACCTGCCACCTCCTCGGCGCCTACCTCCAACGAAACATAGAAATGAAGATTGCCAAGGCCGCTCCGTTGGTAGTCATGTGCGAACCTCCGGAAGTGTTCAGTGTTGATTATTTTTTCAACAAGGGGTTGCTGCAGACTCATGGCACCAAGACTCTCTTCTACTCGTTGGGAGATAAGGTGAAAGCAGAGCCTGAGGAAGCCGAGGAAGCCATGCCAAGTGAAGAGATTGAAGAGCTACGCAAGGAAGTCCAGGATGTGAAGAAGGAAATGCAGTCGATAAGGAGGGAAATGATAAAGGAACTTGGTGGGATCAGAAAGGAATTGAATGGGAATCGGGAGGAAGTGAAGACCCTGATGGGCAACATTGCAGATTTGGCGGTGAAGTGCGCCAAACAAAATGAGCGAATGACGGAAGCGGTGGAGCTTTCGATGAAAATTTTGAAGTGGCTGCAGCAGACGCTCCCCTTGACCCAGTCGAAGGTAACTCCTGGGTCCAGCAGTGAAGTCAAGCAGCCCATTCACAGTAGTCCCTCCGTCAGGCAACCGCAGCAATCGCTCAAGCAGTTGATCTCCCCGCCCGTTCCCAAACAAGTTCCAGCCCCATCTAAATCAAAGTTTATAGTGAGGAAGCCAGTACTCGAACAAGCAGCACAGGAGGAGGAAGAGCTGGAGCAGCCAGCAAAGAAGAAAGTAAGAATGACCCGACCCGGAATCCCACCCCAGTCAGGCTCTCGAGGGAGCCAGCCCCAGAAGTGAATCACCATCCCATGACCAAGTAACTTTTAATTTTCATTCTTTTAGTTTTTTTTATATTTATGTTACCTATGTGTGTTTTATAATTGTTTGTGTCTTCTCCCACTTAGCCCACTGCGTGGTCTAAGTGTGAGAAGTTTGTATTTTCTGTTTTATTGTGCTTTTCTCACACTTAGCCCAATGCTTGGTCTAAGTGTGAGAAGTTTGTATTTTCTGTTTTATTGTGTTTTTCTCCCACTTAGCCCAATGATTGGTCTAAGTGTGAGAAGTTTCTGTTTTTGTAACCTGTTTTGTTGTCTGTTCCCCCCCCCCCCCCTTCATGACGATGGCTTGGGGACAAGCTTGAGTGAAGTGGGAGGGGGAGAGGAGTCAATGCATTATTTTGTCTGCATGTTAAGAGTCTGTAAGTCTAAGTTTTGTCGCATGAGCCAGTGACTATAATACGGCATGATTCCCTTAGTGAGAGTAATTGAAAGTAGGAGGCATTCCAACTTAGAAGCTTCTTCCTTTAATAAGCCAAGTCAATCTGAGTGAAGTGAGAACGAAGGAGGATGCCTTTACTTACTTAGTTATGAAGCCCTATTATAATAGTGAGTTATAAGCCTTAAATAACTTCGAGCTAATACATGTTTAAGGGCCACCACTGAATGCTTAGGGAGAAGAGCTGTGAAGGAGAAAAATGGGAAAATGGTATATGAAGGTATAAGCTGGACGAAGTCCAGGGTAAGGTGTTATAAGCTGGACGAAGTCCAGAAGAGAGGAGAAATGGAGGAATAAGCTGGACGAAGTCCAGATAGGAATAGAAAAAGAAAACGAAAAAATATATATAAAAGGAGAAGAAAAAGAAAAATATATATAAAAAAAAGGAGGAATAAGCTGGACGAAGTCCAGAGGGAAGTTGTCTAGAAGGCAGGAATGATAATAGCCTGACCCAGGAAAATGAGGAACTCTCATAACCCGACGCTTCAGTGGTGTAGCATTAACTTAAGAGAGAATCGATCCTAACATCCCTGGTGAGGAATGAGTGATCGAGTGAATCCAACAATCGGGTAAGTAAAAGGCTATCTTGACAAGCTGACAGATTGGCTAGGTAAAGGAAGGGAAAGGGCCTATTTGGAGGAGTGCAACCTATTGAATTGACCTTAATCTTGTGGGGACGGATGCCTAAAAGTTGAAGCTAGCTCATGTATATGTGTTTATGTGTTTGTATGTTTTTTCTTAAACTTTTTAAGTTTTTAATTGTGTCTAGGTCTAGGAGTCTGTCTAGAGTCCAAGGAGTCGGTCAGGAGATAACATTGCTTGAAATTCGCCTTATTCTTTTCTTTTCTTGTCTTTATACTTGAGGACAAGTATGGTTTAAGTGTGAGCAGTTTGATAAGGCTAATTTCATGCATCGGTTATATGGTGAAAAGCGTTACAATTTGCTGGGTTTAACATGTTTCCTAAGCTAGGTGTGTGATAAAATCGCTAAATCGAGGGAATGCTGAAGGAAACGGTCTAGCAAAGGAATGAAGTGAAGTGAGCAGAATTCAAAGGAAAAGAAGGCGTGACGGAGGGAGTCTGTAGTTGAGGGCAACAAAGTCTATCTATACCTCGGTGGGCCCCACTCCAACGCCTATAAATAGAAGAGCATGCAACGCACAAATCATCACTTTTCACTCTCTTTTAGCTCACACACATAACACACACTTGGGAATGGGAGATCTGGGGTAGTTCGGGTTACGAAAGGGATTCATTTCTTTAGAAAGTCTCAGTTGCAACACCGTCCGCGTGTGGGCGAAGATACAATCTCTTTAAATTTCAGTTGTTTTGCACTTTTGCGGTCGAACTTCACTTTTGGGAGTTGACTTGGCTGTTGATGTTACTTGTTATCCTTTTGCTTCTGTTGGTTTGCGTTTATTTGTGATATTTCAAGTTGATTTACGTAGATCTTGCTGCTGAGAGTTTATTTTAACAAGTTTTATGTCGATCTCTGTTTTGTTTTGATGTTGTGGTACTCGATCTGGGAATTTGGTGATAGATCTGTGGTTTGTTGACTGATTGGAGGTTGTTGTTTAAATCTGAAATGATGAAGTGTTTCTGTTGGTTGGAGTTTGTATCGGACGCTTGGATCCGGAGTGGATTTAGCGTCTGAGGTTGGATCCAAAGTGAGAAAAATGCGTGGCAGCAGCCAATACCAAAAACAAGTCCAAATCCTTGAACATGATTATTACGCATCCTTCTCTGTGGGATCGATCCCTACTTTCCTATACTAGGTTTAGTAAAGAGGTTGATGGTTTTTGAAAGAGTGCTCTGTGTGTCCGACGACCAGGGCTTCCTACGACCAACGAGTTCCTAGACCGCGTGATCTAGTGGATTTGCTGGACCAAGGGAACCTGTTTATTTCCTTCTGTGCGCACCGTGAGAGCAAATCAACACGTACTTTCAAGTGACCACACCGAGTGTTAACTTGGAACATGAAAGAAGTGTTTTTTATTTTGTCTGAAGCCAATGGCTGCAATTTTGCAAGCCAAGGATGCCGAGGAATGGACTTAGAGCATCCACAATAGCGGCTAGCCGAACTATTGCAACCGGCCAGCCGAGACTCGGCGAGAAAATCGGCGTGGGCTAGCCGATTCGCATGCGCTGGCCGCCATTGTGGCGTGCCGATCGGCCAGCGCCAATTTTCGTTTTTTTTTTAAATATTTTTGAAAACCTATATATACGCCATTTTAGTTTCATTTTCATTTGCACCACTTGTTTTAACAAGTTTTCTCTCTCTCTAAATTTCTGTACAAGAGCAGTATCGAGCGATGGACAACAACAACGAGTCCAGTCCGGCGACGAGCGGCTCTCATACTCCCACGGTACCCGTGGGATCTGGATGGGGCTAGATGGGCGGGCAGATGGGCTCAGGGTTTAACGTCCCTTGGCAACAGTTGATTGGGATGATGGCTGGAGCGCCGATGGGGGTGCAGGGGGGAACCGGGGGGATGCCGTGGGGGATGCCGGGCGGGGTGCAGGCGAGTGGCGGGCAGGCATCGGCGGGGTGGGGAGGTATGCCCCAGATGCAGCAGCAGATGATGCAGCAGATGATGGAGATGATATGGCAGGGAGGGATGCAGCCCGGTATGCATCCCGGGATGCAGGGGCCACCGGGGGGGACGTGGTCTATCGTCCCTCTCTTGATTTTTTGACGGCTTCGTCTCACACGTCGACCCAAGTGGAGACGCAGTTCACTGGCGATGACCTTTTATCATTGCATGAGATGGGGATCGATCTCGGGGAGCCGGACACTCCCGTTCCAGCGGGCCGAGCCGAGCCGAAAAAGAAGAAGGGGAAGGGGAAGGGGAAGGGCAAGGTGGTCGGAGAGTCGTCGCAGCCCGCTGTTGACAACACTCCCACGCGGAGGAAGTGGACAGAGGATGAGTACGCCGGCGTGGCCAAGGCGTGGTTGTCGGTCTGCGACGATCCGCTGGTTGCGAACAACCAGCGGGTCGTCAACATGTGGGCGAAGATTAGAGCAGCCTACAGGAGGAACTGCCCGCACGGTAAGGACTACAGCGGGGAGGAGTGCCGGAAGGGGTGGGAACGGACCAGAGTCGCGGTCAGCCGATTTTCGGGGCTGTACGCCAACGCCCTCTGCCAGCTGACTAGTGGGCAGAATGAGGAGGACGCCCGGAGGATAGCGGAGAGTCATTCCCCTTGCCGGGGAAGTATAAGGAGTTCACCTTCTGGGAATGCTATGTGTTGCTGAAGGACTCCGAGAAGCTCCGGGCGGGGTGCGACGCTGGGTGGCCGAAGAAGCAGAGGTTGAACTATTCCGGCGACTACAGCGGCAGCAGCGGCGGATCCCACGACCTCCCCCCGGATGCTGAGGAGTTTCCGTCCCCTCCATCATCTACTCGTTGCCCTCGCCCGGTTGGCCAAAAGTGGGCCCAACGGGCAGCGAGGGGAGGATCCCCCCTATCGCCCCAGGAGGTCATCTCGGCACGCACCCACGCGCGTACACCTTATTCTCGCGTGCAAAAACAGGAGGTCTTCCAAGAGAGGAAGGCCGCAACCGACCCCACGGGGAAGAGGTTTCTCTACTCAATGCTCGAGAACATGCGGGTGGATTTGGATGCCTCGAGGGAACTGGTGGGGGGTTCAGACGCGGGCTTAGATACCCCGGGTGGAGGCGGCGAGGATGGCGGCGGCGACGACGAGGTGTAGAGAGTGGCGGGGCTCGTGTGTGGAAGCCCTTTTTTTAAAAAAAAAAATCATGTATTTTTTTTTATCTATGTACCTTTTTTTTTAATGAAATGAATGGATTTTCCCGTATATATCTCGTAAATTTAATTCCGTAATTTAATCGTAAATTTAATTCCGTAAATGTAGTTGTTTTTGAATTATTTTTATTGCGGCTGGCCTATGCCTGGCCTATTTGAGTAAATGCTGACGTGGCAGGTGGATTTTTAGTGCTGCTGACGTGGCAGGGAGAGAGAGTGGCTGACCTATGACTGACCTATTCTCATTGTGGATGCTCTTACAAAGGAGAAGGAGTTGTGAACCTAGTTCTTGCTTATTGTGGAAGTTCTCCTAATTTTGTACAATTCTATTTCTCTTACTTACCTTTTTACAACTATGCTAGATCTTTGTAAATTTTATTGCTAGAGTTGACATTTTTCCTGTTGGAAACCAGAAAAATGTAAGTAAATCCTTCGTCCCATTGAAGATGATCCATTTTCCTTTTTAATTTGTCCCAATTAAGATGACCCATCTATATTACTGAAAGGGAGAGTTGGATGGAAAGTCAATATTGCCCTTTTTGGAGGAAAATTGTGAAACTATTTTGTTTATCCTTTTGGTCATTTTGAGAAATGACAACCATTGGATAGAAAAGAGGCCGATATTATTGAATAAAAATTGGTCCAATGAAATACAGAAAAAATGGCTTCTTCAAGAAGTTTAAGACATTTATATAGACATAACATTAATTGAACTAAGCATTTTTGTGGATTGATTTTCTGAATTATGAAGTGCTTGGAATCCGGCGACAGCTCCGACAAGAGGGCGGCAGGCTGAGGGAGATGGGGTGGTGGCAGCAAGGCGGCGGCTGGCCGAGAGGATACGAAGGATCCGAAACGAGAGAGATTGGAGGAAAGTTGAGAAGACGAAAAAGAAAAGGACTAATTATCTGATTATTTTTGTTGCAGTCGGCAACAGCTCCAAGCCGCAACCATCATCGCCGGCGTGGAAGCAGACGGCAGCAGTGGTTGTGGCGTAAAAAAGAGAGAGAGATGAGAGAGAAAGGTGAGAAGAGAGGAAAGAGATAGAGGAAGCGCCGGCGTCGCGACTGTGCAGGCTAGGGAGGAAGGCAGCAAGCGAGAGACTGGTGTTTAGTAGGTAGGCGGAACTGAGGTGGTGTCCGGCGGCGGCGTTCAGCTGTTTCACCGATTAGAGGGAAGAGAAAAGGAAATGAGGGAATCGAGGGAAGCGCCGACGTCGCTCGCCGGCGACGCGGCTGTGCAAGCTGGTGAGGGGAGGCAGCGAGAGAGAAGGAAATGAAATAAGGAATCCGCTTAAAACCATAATCATTAATTAATTGTCACTGTTTATTATAAATATTTATTTTTCAATAGTTATGTGATTTTTTAATAATTATATATTTGAAGTGTGGTTGATTTTTCATTGTTTGGAAGTACTTTAATCTATTTATTCAAAGAATTATTGATTTATGAACTTCTTTTAATTTATTATTCTCAATTTATTTTATTTACATTGTAATGTTTTCGCTATAGATTATTTATGTCAAAGGTTAAATATAAGTTATATTTTCAAAAGTCACGAAATTTTAGTCTACAGTAATGAGGTTGATGTTACATTTGATTCTATTATAATGTTGTTTACTAAGAAATTTTACATGATATACAATATAATCTATTAGTTCATTATATTATTATTCTATCTAGGTACTTTTTAGGTTATGTTTGATTCTTTTATAGTAGTATAATTTTTTATCAGGGATGATTAGTAGTTACTTTCTTAAAAATGTCATAAAACAATAAAAGATTATTTAAGAATTCTTGAATATGTAAAAGTAATTATTAATCATTTTTATAATTGATGTTTAAAAGCTTCAAAACTTGGCACATCGATTTTGTGTATGAAATCGTCAATTTTAAAAAATATTCGTAAGAAAGTAATTATTAAAGATAAATCTAACCAAAATTTCTAAATAATTCAGTATTTTAGTGTTAAAAGAATAAAAATGGGTTGAAAAAAATATGGATAAAGAAATAAAAATATGAAAGTACACTATTAATCATCAATTTTATAAATGATTTGTAACAAAGTGATTAATTATGCATTATAAAAGTATAAAACTATTTATTTGTTCAAATAGTTTTCTTTTTTTTTCTTTTGTAAATAGTAGTATTATATTTTTCTTTATTTGTATATCTTATTCTATTTCCTCTATGCATCTCCTCTTTTGTTATTTCATTTATTTTATACTACTTCACTCATATCAAATATTAAAATAATTTACAATCATCTGCTAAAATATGAAATGTTTCAATGAGAGTGGGTTGAGAGAAGTACAAATATCTTTTTGTTATTGTTTATAATATTACAAATACTTATTTGAATTAGTTCTTATCTGTAAATATATTTTTATACTTATTTACTCTACATTCTTTATTTTAAATTAATATATCTTTATTATTTTAAAATCTTTTGTCTTGTGCATAGCACAAGTGGTAACACTAGTTACTTACAGTGGCGGATCAACATTTTTCGTTTGGGGGTGCGATAAATAATTTTAACGATTTGAAGCTTCAAAATCTGATAAATTTAATATTTTATTTTATTTTTTCTCTCATAAAATCTAAAATTTTAATTTTAATAAAACAAACATCACGTAGATGTGCAACTAAAGGAAATAAAAAAGATAAAAAAAAACTAATTATATATTATGATGAAACATGCATTACACGAGAATGTGTGTGAATTTGTGTTGGTTTTTCAAACGAATTTTATAATATTTAACAGATATAAAGCAAAGATATTACTAAATAAAATGCAATATATGAAGATACTAGACAAATAGGATAAAAAACTGATATAAGGCGCCGCTGAGGAGAATCGAACCCAGGCCTCAACAGTGGAAGACCAGAAATCATACCACTAGACCAACTGTACCAACTTATTTTGGGGTACACTCGTACCCCTTTGTTCTCACGTGGATCCGCCACTGGTTACTTAAAATAAACATCTTTATCTCTACTTTATTTTCTCTATCTTACTTTACTCTCTTCTCTTACCACACAAAATATAACTGCATAAAATCTCGTGTCGCGCAAAGAAGGAGTCATCTTGCTTAGGACGGAGGGAGCTAGGACAATTTTCTTATATTTGTCATGTTCTCTTATTCCTCACCTAAAGCCTTGTCTTTCTGAGATTCAACTTATTGATATTAAAATTCATCCCTGGAATTCATTTTGTTTGTATTTGTATACGTACGTTGTTGAATTTGTATATTCCATAATTTAATGTAAATGTCTTTCAATAATCGAGAAATGTTAAACTAGAATTTCAGCTCACTATTTTTGTGTTTATAACGAGGGTACAACCGATGATCATCCCTCTATTAATATGTAAACAATTTTCCTTGCATTAAGATGACTACTTCTCCTAAAGAATAAATGCTCTAACCAACAAAAAACAAATCTGCTAAGGGGGGGAAAAAAAAAGCTCTTAATAGCCATCTAAAGAAATAGCATCAAACAAAACTCATAAACGACAAAAAACATTTACACATGATCAAATCACCACCATCAAGTAAGCACGAAGTAACAACACGAACAAAAGAGATGAATCAACAAATAATCTGACTGAATCGCGCAATCCATCTCTTGATATTTCTCGGTAGATCACAGTACTATTCAACACCATAAAGTCATGTTATGTCTTTTTTTGGTTGAATTATGACATGAAAAATATAATATCTCTGAGTTATACCACAACTATTTTCTAAAAATCTCTTTCTAGTAGGGTCGGTGAGGATTGAGATCCGTAACCTCGTCACTAATACCACTGAGATAAAATACTCGGGTATTGTTTTCTAATTCGACTAAAACTTTCTTGTGAGAGAAACCACAAGATTAATGTGCTTAGCTATGGTTTTTGAGAAATAATCTTGGAGAAGACCATGATATCTAGTAAACAAATCATCTATAACTTGGGCCCCAAAATGGGACTCCATCATTGGCTCCACCACTGCCCTAATAATCTTGGTAACTTTTAGGGCCTTTTCATCAATTTCATCCAAATCAATATTGTTGTTAATATTGTCCAACACCAGACCTCCATCCCAACCAATCTCCAAAGCTGAGATCTGATTCACCACAAACGAACCTTCTTCTTCTATCACATTTCTCATTTCCTCAGCTGATGGTGCATAATATGGAGCATCCAACGAGTCGATTTTCTCTTCTTCCACGACACCCTACATACGCATGAAATTTCAAGTTGAGTTTGTTTTTACGAACGAGCCAAAAATTGGCAAGCAAACTATGTCAAAAAATGTTACTACAATATACTAGTAGCAAAATCAATGCAACAACAAAAAGTACATTAAAAGGCAAATGTATCAATCTTGCAGCACACAACATATTCAAGTGACGCCCACATGATAAACGATCAATGCAAACTCCTTGTACCGATATCCTGAGTTAGGCTATTTTCCCCTGGGTAGCAAATGTACTATCTGATTTTTTCTGACGCGTTGATGGTTGTAAGTTGTGTGCGCAGAAGAAAAAAAGAATAATTTTGTTAAAACTTCAGGTTAGTTTACTGATTTTTTTATAAAATGAAAAACTCAACTTAAATATACGGTGAATAAGAGTTCATGATGTATAGTTAAACAAGAATATAAAAATCCAATAAAGAACCTAAAATAAGAGAACACCCACTACTTAACGCAGCAAAAAATTGTGGCCGCTAAAAAAACAACAAAAGTAAACTCCAAAATCTGAAAATCACCAAAATTATGACTTGAAAAAATAAATGCCTATATACGAATTTATGTTTGTATTTTATTTATTTTTTAGAAGTGAATTTGTTATTAATTGGTTGCATGCCTGCATATATACTGGCCCATCTCATAAATTTTGTGTGACTAGTAACGTCTTACAGCACTAGTTTCCAAAAAAAATCATAGTACTATACCTCTTGGGCCATGGCCATTAATGCATGGGCCAGAAGCTCCCACTGATGGCTGCCCACTTCTGCCGAGGCATCCGGCGATGTGCGGCCCATAAATGACAGCACCATCGTCCCTCCGGCCACCACCTCCACCGCCCGCGACCTCAAAAATGCTAACATGTCTCTCTTAAACTGCCGTAGGTATGCTTTCACCACAAATTCCGGGCTCGTTTTGGATATGTAAATCTTTCCTTTGTTGAGATGCTTTCCCGACTTTTCCAGACCCGATGGTACCTTCATTCGTTAAAAAAATACGTTAATAATGTTCAATTTTATGAGGCATGAGGTATGGTCTCATTCACTGAAACGTACATGTAATACTTTCATTCATCAACAAATACATTAATAATGTTCGATTTTACTGGGGCTAGAGAACGGTCTCATTAATCCTACTGATATATGAAGGGAAGATAACCGAAGCCAAGTATGGTTTGGTGGTCTGGACACATTGACACATGGCAATCTAGAGAGAGATTTTGCATGAAATTGTGATTGATCGACTAGACTTACCAAATGACAATATCTACGGATATTTTTGTTTCATACCAAGCCTACTTTTTAAAAATTATGTAAATTATATTATGCTAAAATTTCTATCAATTATATGAATCACCTAAAAAAATCTTAAATAAATTTTAGAAAACATAGACTTTATTATTATTTTTTTTTTTTCTGCGTTCGCCCTTGATCACGAACTCAGATAAACGTCGAGTAATTTTACCTGAGAGAGCCAATGAAGGCTGGATGAGGAATGAACAAAATGCAAAGAATTTTTGGGAAAAAGTCTGCCGTAGAAGGAGCCGGCCATGGCGGATATGAAGCAGCGGTCGGAACTGACGCCCTTGTTCTTGCTGAGGGTGGTGCTGAACTCAGGCAACGACATGAACACGTAGTTGAAGTCGTTGCAGGGGAGATCGTTCAGCACCACCCTCAGCTCGGGCATCGGGAGGCCAATCTCGCGACACGTTTTGCGGACATTGTCGATTATCTCGGAAACCGCCATCAAAGTGTTGGGCCCCGAGGAGCAGCCGAGATCGGCTATCCCCATGCTCTTCGGGAGACTGTTTTCGATCGCTCTGAACACTGCCTTCTCCATCTCTGTCTTGCCGTGTGATATTATTTGCATCTGCATGAGAGAAAAGATATATATATTGTGAGTGTTGGGATCGTCGACTGCACATATGCGGGATGAGTTTGTAACCCAAACAGCAAGGGGAGAGAGAGAGATAAATAAGAGTTCTTACTTGGCAGGTGCTGTTTTTGGCGTAGCTAGCTTCTCCTTCTCCTTTGTTCATGTGAAGAATTGACACTTCTCCCATTTTTGAATGTTTTTGGTGTGTGATTTTCGAAATTACAAAGTTTGTGATGAGGAGTAAGGGATGGGAATGTATATTTATAGAAGAAGCTGGGGGACCTTTTTTGATGGTGAGAAGTACTATGGTGTTGTATCTTTCACGAACCGCCCAATAGGTAAATTCGCGGTTTTAGTTCTGAACTTGTGATCATCGACGGTTCTGGTTTTGGTTCAAAATTGACGGGTTTTTTTGCGTTATTCCAATTTTTTCGGTTTCTATGATTTTTCGATTTTCACAGTTTTAGTTAACCATCGACCACGGTTCCAGACCAGTATGTCGGTTTTAATCTAGCACGTATGAGATGCTACTATTTAATCATGCATCTCTTCAAAATATTATCGTTTACTTAATACTTTAACACTCACAAATTTTCTATATTTATTTTCAATTGCTAATTATTGTAAATATTTATTTATTCACGATAACATAATAACAATATAACAACCGCACTTTGCCATAGGTGTAATGCAATTATTACTAAGTATAGGAGTATATATAACAAGTATAAGTAGTAGGTACCGTTTTCTACTGCTTCTCCTTCTCCATTGTTAATTGAAGAACTGGCATTTCTCCTATTTTTGAATGTTTTTGTGTATGAATCATTGGGTTATGTTGGTGAAAACTATGAGAACTAAATTGCCTTATCTGCAATTAGGGCAAATTTTTATTGTGTTTTTAGACTTTCACTAGTACACATCCACATGCATTATGATGGCATTGATCGATAATATGCTAATCATTTACTACCATATATTCGAGGCATTTCTCATAATTAGGAAATTGTTGCAAATTCAAGAAATATATTACCAAAGGTATAGATATTTCATATTTGAAGGCGACATATGTACGGCATAGCCATAGTATTTTCTTACACCTTTATAATATGTAAAACATTTTATATTATGTAAGAAGAAACAACAAATAATGAATGGATCCTATGCATTCGAGACCACAGAAGTCAACTCATTAAATGCTGAATATTTACATTTCTCGACTTAAAATTTCGCCTAACGCTTAATTGTTGGATATTTTGATTAAAAGATCAATGGTCAAGCCTATACCACTTGGCGAGCCGAATATGGTCCACGGAAATAGGCGAGCCGAATATGGTCCACGGAGATTGACGAGCCGGTCAAGTACTTAGCGTAAATACAACAACAAACATATCCGAAGAATACATACACATGAAAAGAAAATCAAAAGACATTCATGAGATGAGAAAGCAAAAGAAGAAGGTCACTAGCATACTAGAAATAACAACCAAAGGGTTGGTAGCGTTGAGCTTCATTTTCATTCTTCATTTACTTATGTTCTTGTATACAACCCTACAAGTTCGGTTTCTAGATTAGCCAATTTTTCGCTGACTTGAACCTTCCCATGCAATTGAGAAAAAGAATAGCGGGACAACTAAAATACATAACTCATAGTTTGATTTATTGGATTATACTAATAATCAAATTAAAACCAATAATAGAAAAAATTATTTTTCCTTCTACTCCCTCCGTCTCCCAATAATTGTCCACTTTAGTTCTGACATGAGTTTTAAGAAATGCAAAGGAAAGTGAGTTGAAAAAGTTAGTGGAATATGAGTTCCACTTTTATATATTAGTTTTATAGTACTCGTACTTAATAAAATGCAAGTGGAATGTGTGGTCTACTAACCATTTATGGTATAAAAAGTAAAAGTGGACAATTAATGAGGGAATGATGAAAATGGCAAAAATGGACAATTAATATGGGACGCGGGGAGTAATAAAATTAGCCAAGTTTCATATTTACACAATTTTTTGGCATGCCTCTATAATATGTTATTTATTTATCTATACATATATAAAAGGCAAGTTTTAGCCTTATTTTGAATTTTTATGAATTTTGGGTACAAATTTAAATATTAATAAATGTAGGGTGTAAAGTTGGATATTTGCATTGACATTATAAGCCCCATAAATTCAGTAACCGCTGCATTATGAGAAATCCCATGAATTAACCGTTGCATTATGAGAAACCGCTGCACACCTAATCATTTACATTATTAGTATATGATTACAATATTTAGGTGTTCGTAAAACTATTGCAGAAACCGCTGCATTATGAGTAACCATTGGAATCCAATTTTGAATTCAAAATTTTAATCACTAATAAATTGCAATATTAACCACTAATAAATTTATGGCTGCTAATTGGTTAATGTCTAGACATTTCTTTATTTTTTTGTCTATAAATAGTGCGTGTTATTTGCATTCTTTTTACTCACTTACTCACTTCCTCATTACTTGCATAAAAAATTCTTTAGGGTTCTTGCTCTTTTACCAAAATTCATCTATTCATTTACTCTTTTTGTTTGATTATTACATTACTCATATTGTGATATTATTAGAAGAAGAAAATTGAAACCAAGAAATTCACCTTTTTCGAAGACCTACAATCTAGCATAACTCAGTCAATGAAGACAGAGTCAAGGAGGCGGTGGAGATTACTTATGTGAGAGAGAGTGAAAGGCGACGAGCTATTTGAGGATTGGACTGTGTTTTACGTTATGTTAGTTCATATTTAAATTTTATTTTTTGTTAGTTTTGTTTTAATATCTTATGTCTTAGCTATAACAATTCTTTTTTTTACCTATTATTATTATCAATCGATTTTGTTGCCAAAAAATTATGTGGAGAAATGGTTCTCCTATAAATTACTATAATTTTTTTATGTAAAGAAATTATTAAATCATCTTAATTTTGCATCTAATTCTTTTATTGTATGAATAGATTTCATGGCCACAAAATATAGTAACCGCATATTAGTGTAGCAAAATAATTAGATAATCTTCCATTTTGGACCAATCAAATTACCACTGTTAATAAACACGTAGTAATAAATTTCGATATAGATCATCGTTCATGCTTAAATCGTGAATCATGAATCAATGTTATAAAACTTTTAATATTTAATGATATTAATTTTTATTTGATTACTAATTATTTTTATTTTCCTTAACAATTATTATTCGTTGCACTATTTAACATTAAAGCCGTTACAAATAAATAATATATGGATACAATTTAAATCCATGGCTATAAATATACTCCTATCTTTGTTTGCTTGTACGTCACTTACTACCTTCTATTGCTTCACTGAATTTTAAGGAAAAAACAATTTGTTTACTTTGCACACTCTTTTTATGTGACTATATTTTGTTACTAATATTTGTTGTTTGTGTTTTTATTATTTGAAAAGATGGGGTCGACGCATGACAATGAAAGTGTTGGAGATGATGAACGGAGAAAAGCAGGTGGGTAGAACTGCATGAGCATAGGCGATTTTGGGAATTCATATTTTTTATTGAAAATTTCATTTGTTGGTTGCATCATAATCCATTATATTTTAGTAATAGATGATTAACGATCTATTGTTAATCGATTCTCAATTAATAGAATTATTGAATGTTTATTGATCAGTAATTAATGAGATTGATGACCAATTCAAATATAAAATTATAAATATAATATTTTATTTTTAACATTATTTAAAATAACCAACAAGACAATATGGGAAGCTCTTTTGTTTTTTTTGTTTTTAATTAATGTGATCTATAAACTCTATAAAATTTTAGATGTGATTTATAAATTCTCTATACTTTTATCTTTTATCATTTCATTTGTTTAAAGTAAATTGGCATTTCCAATTTTGTGTGAAGAAATTTCAATGAGTCGTGCAACGCACGGGGGTGATACTAGTTTATTTTAACTTGCAATATATCTTCCAAACTCAACTAAAAGCAAGAAAATGACATTAGTATTTGTATACGTACGTTGTTGAATTTGTATACGTGAATGATAATTTTTAACTGAAGTATAAAACAATAAATTGAAAATTAAGAAATAGTAATAATATAAATCACACATTTTCCCCACATATGCTCCATCCGCCAGAACATCCAAGCAAACAAAAATAGTGACACTTTTGGAATAATCCTTGAAAATTATAGTGACAGTTTCGGATTATCCTTGAAAATATTGTATTACACGCATCAAAAGTGTCGACTTTTTTGCAGTAGGAGCCATTATATAATAATGATCCTTATGTGTAACTGACTAATTAATAATTGTAGGACATAACTACTATATTAGGCACCACACGTTTACAGTTGTGCTATAAGTGGCTTGTATAATAATTAATGGTGGAACATATAATACATGTCTCAAAAAGTATTCATGTTTAACGTGAAACTACACTCATCAACTTTTGTCAATGCGTTTCCATTTCCCTAACAATTGGGACGTGTAGGATTCTCAGCCACACCACGAATGTGTGGTCAATAATGACGGATCCAAGACCGATTTCATCACCGATTCATGAAAGCGGGAAAACTCAATTGAAGCTGTTGATGGCTTCACGGTGTGACAACTCTACTCGATGGGAAGATTCCATTCTTTTGTTTACTTGTATTGTTCTGGTATCAGTAGTACTATACAAGTTCAATTTTCTCGATTTGCTATCGCACATGGTTTAAATGATTATTGATTGGCTTGGATATTTTAAAATAAGTGAGTATTTTAAAGCTAATAATAATAATAATAAAATTTTCGTCCATTATTAGTATCAGTAGTAGACGTCACAAGTTTTATTGTAAAATTTAAAAATACAACATAATAAACTATAGAGTATTAATGTATTATTAGTTGGAAGTTAATAAATATGATGAAAAAGAGAAAAATTAGAACACAAAAAGAAAAAAATTGATGAACTATATTACTAGAGTTGTAATGCTTGAGGGCAAATATCTTAATTTGATTCCACTTTTGTGCGATCTTTAAATTTATATATATTTATCCGTAAAAAATCAATTGACATATGAAAATCAATTCTTTAATCCCGTTATTCTAAAATAAGGGTTCGTGAATTTGACAAGCTTTATTATGAGCTAGAAATATTAATTAGCCAGATTAAATTAAATTTTCAAAAAAAAACCTATTTATTTGGCCGACTACATGATAGCTAATAAATCATGTTAAATTAATGATACAAACTATGAGTACGTTGACTATTTATATAGTAGGTTTACTCGATCTAAAGTGTAGTTAGAAATCAATACGTAAGAAATGTGATATATGAGGGAAAATAGCTCTAGAAAAGCTAAAATAAAATAACCTAATTCTATTATACTACTGTATAAGTTATAACCTATGAGAAAAAACTACTTCCCGGCCGTCCACCATTAAACTTTTTAGAATGCTCATTATTAAATGAATAATATCTTACTAAATATCAATTTTATTAATTTATTTTAATAAATAAATTTCATATTTCATTAATTAATTTTATTTATATTTTATTATAAAATTAATAAATACTATAAATAGAACACACTATATTCCACTAAATTTTTTATCCATTTCTCATTACATTTATATAAACAGGGCGTGTTAAAGTGATACTTTTATCTTTGTTGATAGAGTGAAGTACTAGTAGGAGTAGTATTTATTTTGAGCACATAACATGAATACCACGTGCCATTTGCCACAATTTTCGTATGAAACTTGCTTATAATTTTAATAGAAAAATATGTGGTTTTTTCTCTATGGGTTTGACACAACCACTCGCGTAGTCATACTTATCAGGCTTCGAGTAAATTTGAAGGAATGATTTTAGGACACATAAAATTTCAAACCTTACCTCAGTTTTCAAGATTACTTAATTGGGCAAAGAGTAAAGGTCCTTTTTGGTCCTTATCATATAACGATTTTTTGATTTTGGTTCATAACATTATCTTTTGAATTATTTGGTACTTAACAAATAAAAATCGATTACATTTGGTCCGAAATGGACGGAAATGGTTAAATCTAACGGTCCTTAACAGAATCACACTGCTGTGTGAGACCATAGCGAAAAAAGGTGTTTCCGGTGGCGGAGTTTCCAGTGTATGAAAGCGTGGAGGAGGCGTATTATGCGTATAGAGTGAGGGATCGGCTGATGAAGGAGGTGCTTGTGCCGCTGCGGAAGGCGTTGCAGCTGCCGGAGGATGAACACGGCGGCGAAGTGGCGGAGCTGCAGTGGAGGAGAATGTTGGATGACATGGCGAAGATTGGGAAATTGAGGAATTGCCTTGAGTATGTATGGGACTCTGATGACAATGTTTGATGACAATGTTTCAGGGAGTATGTATGGGACTCCGATGAAGGTATCGGTGGCGCTAGGGATTTTGGTGTCGGAATTGAGCGAGGAGCCATGGAAGGGGAAGCTCATCAATTTCAGCGAAAATCCACAGCTTCAAAAATTGGAAGGGAAGAGTTTGAAATCGAAGATGAAGGCGGAGGAGATGATAAAGAGGTTGTTTGTGTTCAGTAATATGGAAGTCGATGAGGCGTCGGCGAATCCATGGTAGACGGATTATGAGGCGATAGTGAGGAAGTATAAAGAGAAGGGATATGGAGAATGTGTGCCGGAGATTGTGTTTTGGAATCTCAGGGATTCGAGGGCGCGGTGCCAGCGAACCAGAAAGGGGTGGCGTACTGCCGTAGTTGATTGAATATTAATAAAAAACAGTTAATTGAATATTAATCCGGTCAAAATTCAATTAATATTAGTTGACCGTTAGATTTAACCATTTCCATCCAATTCGGACCAAATGTGACCGGTTTTTATTTGTTAAGGACCAAATAATTCAAAAGATAATGTTATGCACCAAAATCAAAAAATCGACATATGTTAAGGACCAAAAAGGACCTTTACTCTTGGGCAAAATATAAATATGTTGGTCATTGCAGATCTCAATTGAGTAGTGGAATCAATCTTGTTCATCAAACAGTAGTTCGTTGTCCCTTCCCACTTGGCAGATGGAGTTCTCATTATTCCTTACTTTGCTCCGATTATTTTGTTCAATCTAATCCGGTTAATAATTTCATGTGAAATGCTCGTTATCGTTACTTACCTCTGACAATTTAGTTCGGGCCAATCTGTGAACTTTGGGTTCGGCACGGGTTTTAACGTAAAATTTGTAAAGTAAGAGAGATGTAGAGAGAAAAAATAATTAAAATATTGTTAGTGGAGAATGAGTTCTACTCATTAAAGAGAAAAAACTTTCCAAAACTCGAAAGTGCATATTTTTGTGGGACGGACTCAAAAGGAAATAGTGCATATTGTGGGATGGAGAGAGTATTTTGTTACGGAGTGCTCGTTATTCTTACTTTGCTCCCACTATTTAGTTCGGGTCCATATGATTAATAATTTTCATCTAATAATTAATGAGATGAATTAGTTATTGAATACCACATTCACCATGGATAGGCCTAGAGAGTGTTTATTTTTATTTTTTTATAAAATTAAATAAATAACTGAAAGCAATGCCAAAACTTTATATATTCTACTATCTCTTAAAGTTAAATGAATTGAAATATAAAAATTATACTCATAATTTAACTTTCAGTTTTACACTTAAATTTTCTAAAGGAATGTCAATGTGTATGAATGTTATTGTTTGGTATTCAATTTATAGATACAAAATTGATTAAATACAATATAAAAATTTTCAAAAAATGATTTTTTGTTCGGCCCGACACCTTGCAACGCAGCGGCGTCCAAAGCCGGACCCTGAGAGGAGTCTTAGGCCCGATCACGAAACTCGACCAATATACTCGGCGCAGTGTGACTCCCAATTTTTAGAGTATTAGCGACGACCTAACTTTCTCTCTTATTCCAAGAAAACAACAAAGCAAAAAAAAAATTCTACAAAGTTACACAATTTTTTTTGAGATATTTCATTTAAAATAGAAGCACTTACTTTAGTATCTATGCTACTTTACATAAAATATGTAGATGGAGTTAATAAAGCAAGAAAATGGGCCCACATGATGCTTAGCAGTCAGCTCGAATTGAGAAATTGAGATTCCATTCACTAAACCCCTAATAATTTGAGATTCCATTAGCGCTACTCGATTCACTGACTGGACTAGGTCGCCGACGGTGAAGACGGCCGCAGCCTCTCACGGTAGGTTTCTTATAGAATTGCTTTTGACAATTCTCCGTTTATTGTTTTTTCAGCATGTATTGGTTTCCCCGTTGAAGTTTAGTAATCAAGGACTAATCTAATCAGCTGAGTTAAATTTCTGTACGAAAATTGTAATCCAAAACTTAAAATTGCTTCAATTTCATTGTCACGGGCGATCGAAGTGATAGAATTGGAATCGGCGTTGTGAATTAGTATTACTCCTGCTTCTGAATCCTAGTTCTCTTTGCTCTTATTGTGCTTTGATCTGCGTTGGATTGTGCCTTTTCCAGAGCATTCCAACTTGTTTTTTTTTTTACTGTTTCTTTTTTGGTTGGGTGAATGATCAACTGTACATCTGGTGAAATATTTGTTGTGGTTAGTTTTAGTTTAATAAATTTTGAAATTTGGTATGTTATTTAGATGATCCGTGTAGTTATTTTTAGAGTCTTTAAATATATTGATTTTAAAGTGTCAAGGTGCACTCTGGCACAAGCCACAAAGAGGACTCCTGAATGAAAATGAGATTATTTCATAAATAAATTTTCAATGTTACTAATTTATTCGGTTATATATGCAGAACATAGACTTCATTGAGTGTTCATTTCATATAGACGAGCACGTAAGATGTGTTGACTGTCATATTGTAGGAACCTTGACTTGGCAATCAGGTTTTCTATGTTGGCTTTGGTACCACTTAAAATACTATTACTGGTGCTTTAATTATCCAAGGCTTTATATTTCTGCACTTGCAGATTCTATACTTGAAAGTCATTGAAACCCGATGTATGGTATATCTGTTCATTTAGACTGAGTCTATTTCTGTGGATATGACTAGTCGAAACCCAACTGTACAATGATGAGTGACCACACTGAGTGTTAAATTGGAACAGGAAAGAAGTGCTTTTTTATTTGGTCTGAAGCCAATGGCTGCAATTTTGCAAGCCAAGGATGCCGAGGAATGGACTTACAGAGGAGAAGGAGCTGTGAACCTAGTTCTTGCTTATTGTGGAAGTTCTCCTAATTTTGTACAATTCTATTTCTCTTACTTACCTTTTACAACTATGCTAGATCTTTGTAAATTTTATTGCTAGAGTTGACATTTTTCCTGTTGGAAATCAGAAAAATGTAAGTAAATAATACTAGGACAATTTTCTTATATTTGTCCTGTTCTCTTATTCCTCACCTGAAGCCTCGAGGCTTGTCTTTCTGAGATTCAACTTATTGATATTAAAATTCATCCCTGGGATTCATTTTGTTTGTATTTATAGTATAACTTTTCAAATGTAGCTGAGGGGAGAAATGGAATAAACTGTATTTGTAATGTTGCACACTTATTGATATTAAAATTCATCTCTGGGATTCATCTGTGCAAAGGAATTAAAATCTTTTAGGTGTAAAGTCATTGCTTGCTGGAAGTTCCCTTCATTAAAAACTATGGTGCATCATCATTCCTTGACTGGAATGTATGAAATAACTAAATGTGAATGAGCTCTTGTTGGAGCGATTAAAGATTGATTTTGGACTTTTGCACATGAAAGAGGCAATACGACTTATTTTATGAATCAAGATTCAAAACGGTAAATCTCTTGTTTGATAAAAGCAGTCACTATTATAGTCTTTTCAAGAGTAGAAGAAATTAAGAAGAATGATCTCAGGAAGGAGATGCTCAATCCTGTCACTTAAGATGTAAAGAGACCTTTAATTCATCCATTGATGGTTAATGGTATCATGGTGTACTTGCAGATGCTACATTCTATACAAATCTACAAATGCCTCAATGCATTTACGTTTCTCTCATGCATCTAGGTTGGAAAGGTTTTAAGGATACAAAAAGTTCCAAATGATAGACCTGAATGTGAGAACGGTCATTCAGCTCTACTCCACCATGAATCCCTCTTGTGGGGAAAATTTGAAGGCATGGTTTCAGCACCTACAAAGGAAATTGTGGAGCATACATATGTGCAGAAAGTAATGTGTCCACTCTTGGGATCTGAGCACGTTGACGCAGGGGTAAGATCTCCTAAAACATTTGGAGTGATTATAATCCTTTTCCCCTTCTGTTTCTACTGTAACTGAAATTTTGGAATTTATACACAACTAAGCAACTTGTTACAGATCCATGTTCTTGTGTCAAGAGAATTTTTGGAGGCAGTTGACAACAAGGTTCTTTGTCAGCGTCCATCTTGGCGTGTTGATGCCGCCAGAGTCAACTCCCTTCGCGACTCGGTTCTTTTAATTGCTGATCATTCTCTATTTCCTCTTGGTATGAGATGCATCTCAAGTTTGTTTGTATAGTTTAATAAAGCCTTTTCTTGTGTTTCTCTGATCAAAGAGGAATTATGGAGTCTGTATATCAGTTTATGCTTGTTTGAGCTATTTTGGTACATATCTTCTTTGTATTGTGGCAGTAACTAGAATTTTTGGTTTCAAGTTATGAATTTCTAATAGTAGCGTGTACTGAGACAAATTAGGGCAGGTGCGGATATATTGTTGGAATACTAAATTTTAAGTTTGACATACTAGTTTTTTTATGTAATTGATGCCCAATTGTAACTCAATAGCCATCATAGCTTATCTGTCAAAAATGAAAAATCACTATTCATTAATTGGTGCATACATATCAACTACAAACAAGTGAGACTAATGTTGATGTGGTGTACTTTCATGTGAGTTCCTAATCATGTTGATCATGGTCTTTCTTTCAGTTTCAGGTTCTCTCAAAGAGGATTTCTGTGTGTCTGTTGAGATAAAGGTCCTTCCCTAGTGCTTTTGTCCTACATATGTTCATTGGACGTTCCTATATATGTTCATTGTATGTCTACTGCAGATGCACATTTCCTTAACAATTCTTATAGGTGTTTATTACGTTTTTCACTTTTTTCCTTTTTTATCCTTTTGTCTCTTCTGCAAAAGCAGCCCAAAAGTGGATTTCTTCCTACTTCGGAATTTATAGCTGAGGGAAATGCAGTCAAAAAGAAAATTTCTCGATTTACGTTGCACCAAGCTCTAAAATTACATCAAGGAAAGGTAATTCCTAAACAGCTAACTTTATTCATCTTCTCTTAATAATTTCTTATTAGCGATGTCTCGGCATTTTGACTCTAGAAATGACGTGACACTCCTTTATATTTCATAGATCACAAGCTAAATTTTTACTTAGAGAAGTGTTTCTTTGAGCATAACTGATGGGATCCTTTATATGCAGATATCTCAAATTAGTAAATATGATCCTCTAGATTTATTTTCTGGAACCAAGGATAGAATACAAAGAGCGATTAAAGCCCTCTTTCTTACACCTCAGAATAATTTTCGGGTTTTCTTAAATGGTTCGATTATTTTTGGAGGCATGGGTGATACTTCAGACAACACTAGTCCTGCGACTGCTCAATCGTTCCATGACAAACTTAAACACGTTAATTCACCAAAAGATGGGATGCACATCAAGGGTTTAGTGGATCTGCTCTCTGAAACTATTTACAAGTCTGGCTTGTTGAATCGGCTTCTTGAAGTACAGAAGCTTGATACTATTGATATAGAAGGTGCAATTCATGCCTACTATGATATTATTTCTCAGCCTTGTGTGGTCTGTCGGCAAATAGGTGGAAAAAAATTATCAGCAGGATATTCACCAATTCACTCAATGCAAATGGGTGATAAAGTGAAAATTGTGAGGGATTACTTGATATCAGCCACTGCAAAGGACTTAAGTGTGATGATTAGTTTTAAGTCCAAAGTAAATATGGATGAGGAGTCTCCACATCGTGCTATCTTTCTGGAATCAAGCAAGCAAACCTTTTATTACAAGGTGGACACCAATCTATCCTTCTGTATGTTTAGTATTATTGTTTTTGGTAATCAATAGCCCGTCGTCTACACTATGGAGGTATCGAGGAAGGTTTTTTTTTGTGATCTAGAAGCATGGACATGTTAAATTCTGGCATCAAAATTTATTAACACTTTTATGTCTTTTCATGCTATGTGACCTACAAGGATGAACTTCCCTTCCAGTTCTAGCTTTACGTAAAAAGTTCTTATTACTTGTTTATCTCTTGCACTTTGTGAAATTAGACACAGATGCATGTAGGTAACACTGTGGCATTAAATCCCATACCCATCATAGTATTCACTTATTAATACGTTTATCTTTTGCTACCTTGTTTAGGAATCCACATAGTGTTAGAACTTTAAGGGGAATTAGATTTTGTCCTCGGGATATAATTCGTATAAATTATCTATTTGTTTTGCATGTTCTTGTTCTTTTCTGATCACATTCCTCTACAATCTTATAGGCATCTTTTATTGACCTAGACATGAAACCATTAAAGAGAATGGAATATTACTATAAGTTGGATCAACAAATAGTCAACAACTATGTCCAGATGTTAAAAGATACAGAGGTGCTTGATTGTGGTGAGACAACCCAGGAATCACTGAATGTGTGTACCAGTTTGAAAAATGGTGGTAAGTTCTTTCTTTTTCTAAGGCAAAGCACAACTCCAGGTTCCAATATTATTAATGTTTGTTTTACTTAGTCCTTATACAATGTTCGTGATTCTCCAAGTCCTTATTATATTCTTGATATCAGTTAATCCTTGCATTACTATATTTGATCTCAAGATGTCATTGTTTCACTTTTTTTTAACAATAAAAAAGTTATAATCTTAATCAGAATTCAAAACAATCTCCAAGAATACAAACTTTTATACTGTTGATGAACATTTTATGCTTATCCCTCACCCCTTTCTCTGAACACCTACACGAGTGAGTGTGCGCCTGATTTTGGCGTGTGGTTATTGATTTGATATCATGTGTCAAAGTCAGATACATCACACCATAAACAACTGAGGTAAATTCTGACCCATATTTGCTCCTTGATTAGCACTCTGCTACTTTGAAGAAAAAGTTTCACATTTTTGTTAGTGTACAGACTTTTAGTCTACTAATCTCTGTGCCTAAACATTGTAAATGCCACCCTCTTGGCATATCTGGTTGTCCAAGTTATGCTTGTGGGAAGTAAATGAAATGACCAATCTCCTATATCAATGAGGAAATAATATCTCATCCATCAATGCATAAATTAAGAGAAATGATCGATGTCAATCAAAGACTGTAGTGTCCTCTTACTGTTCATATTTGAGAATTGACCACAATATCACAAAACTAAAGAGTAAGGTTCATAAGTTTGAACAGTATACTGCACTTAAGTTACTCTACATTTTCACTTTGGAAAAATGTGATGATGTCTGTGGTTGAATCCAATCACCAGGTTACAAAAACAATCTTCGGTCATATCACACTTCTCAATTCTGCTTTCTCTTTACATATATGTCATTTGCTTTCTCTTTCTTATCTCTTGGATCATGTAAATGTGTGGTTTATCAGCTTCTGCAGGAATGACAAATTGATTGAGGAGCTTGACGAAAGATACAGATAAGCTTTCTTTTCAATGAAGAAAGGGTATGCAGCTCGATTTGGACTGAGAAGTTAATGGAAATATGGCTTGCTAGAAGATGATCGCTCCTCGTGTGCTCTCTAGACCACAAGTTAACCTCAACCAGTTTCGTCTAACTGAATCTGGAATATAATTCTGTCTGTACATTCATGAACATTTCATACTCTGAGTGAGTGTACCAATCTTTGTTGTTGTAATTCTATTCTAAGCTATACCCGAAGTGGGCATGCCTAACTGAAATTGTGTAAACAGCCAGCAATCAACTTGCAATTCATGCCCACTCTATCAAATTTTGTGTTTACGGAATACTCTTTTGCATATTTCATTACTTGCGCTGGAGGAGTGTACCTTTTGTACAGTGGTAAAATTTAGGTTTAACAGTTAGAAGTGCATTTGTCACAACTCACAACAGCATTGCTCTGTATAGTTCAATGGCTTGTTTTAACAAAGAAGCTTCAGTTTTTTGCTCTTTTGAATAAAACTAATACTCCTATGTTGTGCTCATATTTCTTGTATGAATCCCATGTGAGGCTCATTCACTGTATGGGTGATTGTGTTGAGCATAATATTCACAATATGAATAAAATAAACCTAACTGGAATATCAAATTTGATTTGGATTGAATTTTAATATTTTCTTCCAAATTCGGATTTTTGATTTTTAGTCCATCCTTAGTCCACCCTTAAAATTATGAGCTTTCTTTCTTAATAAACTTTTTTTTAAAGACTCATTCTTTACCAACCATACTTCTATCATTTTTTCATTCTATTTATCTGACTTGTATTATAGTTTATAAATTTAAATAACGAATGAAGTATTATGTTTAAATAATATTTTTAAATCTGAAACCCAAATTATATTTAATACATATGATTTTATTTAAGCAATATTTGTACCTAATATAGTACTAGTAGTAATTAAAAAAATATTTTGGATTTTCAGTTTTGGCTTAAAAGACGACCTTTCAAAACTCAATTACCCAAATTCCGCACTTTCTGGAACACACACACGTGCGCTTACCCCGCCGCCAAGAAACATCCATGATCCATCTCTGTAACAAACACACACGGGAAATCATCAATCAGACATGAGATTTTCCTACGAATCTCTGCCGCCTGCAGACAAAATCCTAACGGCGGCAGCCTCCGCCGCGGCCTCAGCCATCCTCCTTAAATCCATCGCCAGCGACCTCATTCCCCAGAAGATCCAAACCTACCTATCCTCATCCCTCGCCAAGCTCTCGCGCCAGCTCACCGTCGTCGTCGACGAATTCGACAGCCTCACTTCCAACCAAATGTTCGACGCCGCCACCGTCTACCTCGCCGCCAAAATCTCCCGCGCCACCACAAGGATCAAAGTGAACAAGCCCCCAAAACAGCCGGACCTCGCCGTCACCGTCGACAAAAACCAAGAGATCGTCGACGTCCACACCGGCATCCAGTTCAAATGGACTCTGCAGTCCTCCACCGCTGTCACGAAGACCGCCAAAAACGAGTCTTCCCGATCGGAGCTGAGATACTTCGAGCTCAGTTTCAACCGGAAACACAGAGACTATGTGCTGGAGGTATACTTGCCCTACATTTTGGCGAGAGCCAAGGAGATGAAGGAGGAGGCAAAGACTGTTAGACTGCACACGGTTGATTACAACGGAACTGATTACTGGAGCTCGGTGGTTCTGAACCATCCGGCCACGTTCGAGACCATGGCAATGGAGGCTGAGACGAAGAAGGGGCTGATGGAGGATCTGGATAGGTTTGTGAGCAGGAAGGATTACTACAGGAGGATTGGGAAGGCTTGGAAACGAGGATACCTGTTGTACGGCCCTCCGGGGACCGGGAAGTCGAGCTTGGTCGCAGCCATGGCTAATTACCTCAAGTTTGATGTTTATGACTTGGATTTGAGGGAGGTTCAATGCAACTCCGATTTGAGGAGGCTCTTGATTGGCTCCTCCAATCGTTCCATACTTGTCATTGAGGACATTGACTGCAATGTCGGATTGCAAAACAGGGAAACAGATACCTCAGCAGCTCAGGAAGACAAGGTTTCTCTCTCTCTCTTTCTCTCTCTCTCTCTCTCACACACACTATATATGTGTATTCCAATTTAACTATGCATTCCTAAATATAAGTTTTGAATGTGAACAGATAACCTTATCTGGGCTGCTGAACTTCATTGATGGGCTGTGGTCGAGTTGTGGGGATGAGAAGATCATAGTCTTCACCACCAATCACAGGGACAGGCTGGATCCGGCGCTGCTCCGACCGGGGCGAATGGATGTGCACTTGGAGATGTCTTACTGCACATTCAGTGGCTTCAAGATACTAGCTTCCACCTATCTGAGGATTGACGACCACTCGTTCTTTCCGGTGATCGGAGAGCTGCTTGAGGAAGTTGAGGCGACGCCAGCTGAAGTTGCTGGAGAGCTCATCAAGAGTGAGGATGCTGATATTGCACTACCAGCCTTAGTTCATTTCCTCAAGGACAAGGACATTAAGAGATCATTTTAGTAACCATTTTGGATACTTTTACACATGATATTCCAGTTAAGTTTTGTCCATTTACTTCAACTTCACATAAATGCAAAGCAAAGGTAGCACAGACATTTCACCTCATCAATGAATCATACGATTTGATACATAATCATAGTAGTTACTGAAAGATAAAATTAAATAGATCCCGAATTGCAATAATGGCACATTCCCTCATTCTTAACATTTCAGGGAAATTCCTAACTATCAATATATATGTCTATTACTTGCAACGAAGTGCTCAGGAAGGCACTCCGGATTTTCCAGCGCAGTGCATCCAGTTGCTCCTCACTGTATACTTCCCAGCACGATACATCTGACGATGCAACAAAATGTCAACCTTTGGCATGTATAACAATTCAATAATCTAACCGAATTAAAAACTGAGTAACGAATGCATAGTATATATGATGCTTTACCATGACAACTAAGTTGCATCATTATCTGAAATTGATGCTGTCTGCACAAGATGCACTTCTGTATCCGGAGCCATCTACGCATGGAAAGTTTCAAGTATCAAAAATCACAAAGTCGTGTGATGACGAATGCTTAAAATATTTTTGGATCCTTTTCACCTTCAGTAAATTTTGGTCCTTCCATGGTCCTTTATCAGACCTCAAGCAGCCCCCTTCAATTGCACAGGTACAGCAACCACCAAAGAAATCCGGTAGTTCACTACCAACCAAAAAAAATTCTTAGTTCCAGCATTACTACTACATGACAACGAGTCAGAAAATTCTAGTGATATTCACCTTTCATCAATTACTTCAAGCAACTTTCTCTGATAATTGCTGCCAATAACCTAATACATTCAGAAGACATCATTGCATGTATTAACAGCATCAGACCCAAATATACAAGTAGACCTGGATTCATGAGGTACCTGGATTTTCGAAGTTGTCTCAGGATCAAGTAATGGTTTGACCACATTCCATATCATCCGAAAGCCAGGACCAGCATTGACAATAAACATTCGCGAAAGTGTCTGATATATTAAGAAAAGATCTTTTTCAACCGAAGGATATGCGGAGAATCTAATTATGACATCTCACGTGGACTATATAGTCCTAGCAATTACAAAGCAATCATTGGTAGTATGAGGCACATACTTCAGGATAATTGTCGTTATCAACCTTCTGAACCACTTTAATAAATTCGACAACAGGGCCAGTGAGACTCATTAAATTCTGAAAGGAACAAAGAGCACAAATGAACATAATCTCTTGAGAAAAATGGAAATTGATATGATATTTAAAGTGAAGCGATATCAAACAATTACCAATCCTTCAACATCCAAAATTGTTGTACTTGAACCTATGTGCTTGTTTGCAGCAACTGAGCATGCAGGAAATCTTATGGAAAGACTTCTCTCGAACTCCTGGACTTGATATTTTACAAATCTGTCTACATTTGTGACCTGCAGTAGCATATCAACGTCAATCATACCCAACCTCTCTATGTATACAGGTCGTCCATCCTTGTCAACACCATGGTAACCATGAGGATAATATTGTTGAACCTCGTTCAACTCTTTGAAGTGAAAGTCCTGATACAAACAAAGTGCATTAGAGTTAAAACAAAACAATAAGATACAAGTGCACGAGTTAAAATTAAATCAGGGAATTCTTTGAATTTGGAAATAAACAAAAAAAAAAATTGTGTCAATTAAATTTCATGAATTTTTTTTCACAAATCCAGAGAATAATTAGAGTAAGATCTAAAATTTAAATGTCATCTAATAAAATGAAGTATGGCTCAAGAGCCTGAAAACAAATTGCCAAATACACTAAACCACCCTGTCATAGAATCCATGCCCAAGTCTAGCAAAACATTTTTTATTTTGCCTCTTTGTTATATGGATAGCCTACTACTTTGTTTTCACATATTTATTTTTATTTATATGTGGGGAGAGGGGGTGTCTGCAATTAAAATTCATTTTAATCAGATCCAAGTAATTAAATTTATCTTCTTTGAACATAGAAATCCCCAATCGGCCAAGTGAGCGATGCTACAAAAACCTAAGTTATGTGCAGGTATATACGTATTATATGTATTTTCAAAGATCTGGAAACAGTAAAGACTTGGGGTAAACATTGCATGTAATCCAATGGCTTAACATAATATAAATATCAGATGAACTGAAGTCACCTCCATGATTGTATCAGCACCAAAATTCTTTCTCCATTCAAGCATGTCAGCCCACATGATCTTTGCCTTATTGATGTTGAACTTCCTCGCTTTCAGAAATCTGTTCATTATTGATAGATCATGGCCCATGTTTCATGGTTACAAAAGTTTCTGAAAAACTGATGCAAAGGTGCACTGGCAGCTTCATGTGTGATACAAGCTCTTGATGAACATGGGAAGAATTATAATCCCGACTTTTTTGGCATTGGAAGAAGGGCAGAATATAGTATTCAATCACCAAAACGGGTATTAAGACTTGTAAAAGGTAAAGACTAGGCTAGACTTAGAAAGAAATGTTGATTTGAATATGAGAACCATTTTTGTCATATTCTCCGGGAAATTAAATGTGGTTTATCACATTCTAAAGAATATAAAGGTCCTGAAACAAGAGTTTGCAGAGAAGCTCAATCAAAAATTACTTTAATAGGAAGAATTTTTTTTGACAAATTGCATGGCATTTACAAATTCTACAATGGATATGAAAACAGATGCAGAAAAGGTTAATACTGATTGTTCATTACATCGTTCCATCAGCATGTATGGGTACATCAAACACAAATATACTAAGAACAGACCATAGATGTCTGGATTTGGTTATCGTGTGAAATTGATGGACATAGAAGTTTCTGACAGATTATTCATCTTTATCCACTCTTGGTTCAGACTTACAATCATTGACATGAGAAAAATATATAAGAGTGACATTGTCAAAAGGTTACCTCAACATAATGTGATAATCATCAAATCTCGAAGGAAGTAAATTATCCATCATCAGTGCTTGCCGAAAAGCATCGACAGCCTTTTGATCCCGGATTTCATGAATATCTTCACCTTTACAAACTCCAGAATCATTTCTCCGTTTGATCTTGTTTCTTAGAGAATTCCTGAATTTACTAGATGCATTTTTGGCTTTTTTTAAAATTCCAGATTTCGTATTTTCCTCCAAGTTCTCAGGATCTGGTATGTGTTTGTGTTCATCATCCTCACAGTAACCTGACCACGCAAAATGAGTTTTTACCATTTCAGAATTTTGAGCATATAATTGTGCTTGCCACAAAAATCACTCGAATTATCCTTCTACTACCTCACTTTCATCAAAAGTTTCTTACTATTATAATGAAAATCAATGATCAATTGCCAATTTTACCAGAGCAACATTAGGTTTTAGTTTCCAGAGTACAAGGGAGGAGCAAAAACACAGATGCAGACGATCAGAGACTAAGATATCAACCTGATCTCGAAGAAATCTAGTTAATATCCAAACAGAAATTTGAGTACGAATCAAATTTGAACCACATTTCCTCTGCCGACACACCATAATTGAAAAAAAATACACGATTTGGCAGAGATTGATTGACTCACGCGTGGAGGAGAGTGGATCGACGGCGTTGGACATTGTGAGAGACGACGGTGGAGGGAGGGAAATCCGAGGGAGAGGATAGATGGCGCAGTGGGTTTGTTGAGAGGCGGTGGTGAAAGGGGGGAGAGTGGCGGCGGGGCCCAGCCACGTGGCGTGTGTTTGGTGCTGCGTCATTTGGCGGGAATATGCGGAAAGCATACTATTTTACAACTCTTTTATGCCTCTACTTTCCTTACACGATATTACGCTTGGATTAGCTATGTGTTTTTTAAATGAAAATTTATTATTTTTTCATGATTAAGTCATATTCTTTTTTTGACAATCGTTGTTTTTTTAATTCTGATATCTACTTTACAATTGTCCATTGGAATGTGTTTTTAGATATATTTTTTTTATTGATAAATAGAATTGAAATTTTAAAAAGCATGCCACAGTTAATTTGATTTGAGATCAAATTTATAAACATTAATCATTTTACCGTCAAATTAATAAGTGCACACATTTGTTTAATTTTGGTAAGCATGTTGGGTAGGTGTATCTATGTGTATTTGACGTAGATCCCAGACCCAGTTGTAGTAAAAGAGGCGGGCAACGATGAATGAAAAAAAAAGCAATTAATGAGATAATGGATAGTTATGTATAGCATGTGATGTATTGCTTGATAAATAATAACGTGACGCGTGACTAATTGGTGTATGGTATGGTTGGTGTGGTGACTTATTTTTAGTATGAATGAAGTTATACCCTACTTTCGTTAAATTTGATGGGGAATTATCTGATTTTAGGTCAATTACCAACAATGCAAGGTTTCTAAAGATTTGGTTTATGTTGTGCTACATAATACTACTCCCCACCAATAAAAGAAACATTGATCTTTTTTCAAGTTCGTACAAATGAAACCAAACTATAATTTCGTATAAGATTGCATTTTATATCTTTATTGTATTTTTCGATCAAAAACATGTTTATTTGTTGTTAAAAACAATCTCAGCGTCGAAATAACAGATGTATCAGTAAAATGACAATGATACTGTCAAAACGACTATAAATGACATTCTTTCATTCTTTCAAAATTTTACAAGATTCTATTGATAAATTTGCTCAGCATCTTTAGTTAGAGAAATGAACAATAAAATTCAATTTAAAAAATAAAGAAATAAATCAAATATAGATTTTATTTAGAATAAATAGCATAGTGTTAAAATAAAATTCCCTGATCATACGGTATATGATATATTTATACTTTCACTATTGATCAACTATACAAATATTATTTATACTGGTATAGTTGCTTTCACTATTGAACTAGTGTGGCACCTTCGTTGATGCTATATGTGTTGTAACTTTGTTTTTTCATCATTTGTATATTGAATAACTTGACATTGTAACACAGTTAGTAGTGCTGAGAAGTGATGACCTTGATCAGCATTAATCAACCAGATCAAGTAGGATTAGTCAGGTTCCGTCAAAGGTAGGTTCCGTCAAAGGTGGGTTGGAAACACTACGATCAAACCAAAAAAAAAATAAAACAAATTAGATAGGAGGCTATAGAATTGGCCATCGTTATTGCACGATCTTCACTTTGGAGAAGATATTTAGGCTGTGCAAACTAATTTGCTTTCAACATTAACAGCAATTATCCAGAAAAACCATAAATCCTAATATAAATAATGAAGAAAACAGCAAGTTATTAGCAGTTTCAACTTCATCCGCAATCATCCAAAGCGCTATCACTCCAGCAGATCATCCACCAGCGACTTCCCCAGCGCATCGAGTTTCCGCAACTCGCTGTTCAATGCTTTACTCGGAAAGATATTATCAGCCTTCATCCTATCCCTGAACCCGTATGCCGGCTTCTTCGCCTTCACATAGGCATTGAGGAGCGAGTGGTATTGACGGATACGTGACTCGTAACCGGCGCCCTTCATCATCTGGAATAGCTTCTCTGTATTGTGCACATCTCCTCTCTCTGCATACTTATCCATGATGGCAAGGAAGGAAGTGAACATAGGTTTCCCCTCCTTCTTCTTTATGGCCTTCACTAATATGGAATCAGCTTTCTCGACTTCTCCAGCACCCACATAGAGCTTCACAAGTGAGTCCCAAATCAGCGGCCCAAGATGGATTCCGTCGCTGGCCATTTGGTTCACAAGTTCCTTCCCCTTCGTCAGCATCTTGTGATTTGAGTAGACCTGTAGCAGAGCGGTGTAATGCTTTGTGGACGGCTTCTTGACCTTCTCTACCAGTTTGTTGAAGGCTTCCTCGGCTTTTTCTATCTTGTTGAGCTGCCCCCAAGCTCGAATTGCAGATACGCAGTCTTCCAGCCATGGATCGGACTGACAGAATTTCCAGATCCTCTCAACCTCATCAGCCTTTCCAAGGGAAGCATAGATAGGCATCATTAAATGGCAAGTCCAGCGATTCTTTTCCAGACCATCCCCTTCCATCTCTTTCAGCAAAGCCTCAGCTTTGTCTTCTAATCCGGCAGTAGCATAGTACCGCGCCAAGGATGTCTGGATTTGAGAGCTAGGTTTCAGCCCTTCAGCCTTCATCGTCTCAACTATTTGTTCCATCCCATCAATGTCCTTGGACTGCCCCTTCACATCAATCAATATCTGGTAAGTGAAAACAGTCGGTTTAACATTTTCCTTCTCCATTAGCAGAAGCACATCAGCAATTTTCTTCTTATCAACTCTCTTGTACAGAAGCAGCAGCTGGTTGCAAGAGAAACTCGTAACAGGAAGTCCTAAATCTTTGATTTTGTTGAACAACTCCTCAGCTTTCTTCACGTTTGTGGCAGACACAGCATTGGCCAGCAGAGTGCGGTAAACAGTTTCAGTTCTAAAAGATTCAGGAAGATGCTTAACGTAATTTTCTGCCTTAAATATGCCTTGTACTTTAGAAATTAGATCCACACGAGAAACATAATTTGCCTCGATAAATTCAATATGTTTGCTTGATTCCAACCACTCTGACAACTGCAAAAGATAAAGATATAATAAGTGAGAACATCATAATGATTTGATGCAAACAATAAAGTTGAAATTTAATATGTCTATGTAAGAACAAAGTGTAAAGCTCGATTATTTAGCCAATTTTTCATAATATTTGATGATTGAGAGAACCAATCAACTTCTGAGCAAAGAATGAAAATTATTATAGATGTCAGTGTTTCAACCAAAATTTTGAAAGCCAAGTACACTAGAATGAAAATGTCTACAGCTTTATAAATACAGACTAGATAGCCTAGAACTACTGAAGATTTAGATAGTTCAGGTAAGTTTTCTCTCTATAGCTGAATGCAGGGGGAAAGATCATTCATAAAGATATTAGATTGATAAAATTCTTTTCTCAGCAAATGGTTAAAATGAAGCTTGGCCCTCTGAGCTTCAGTTTCTGAACACCCCTCATCAATGAATCTTATTAGTAACCTATTTTCAATTTCGTTATAATATTGTTATTTCTTTGAAGAAGAAGAAAAAGCGCCCATCTAAATATCATTCAGACTATGTAAATATTACCTGCAAGGCCTTGACAAACAGTTTCCTTTTACGAAGAATATCCATTGCTGATTGTGCCTCAGATTGGGTTACTTCCTTACCATCTTCAACCCATTTCTCCAAAACCTTGCTTACTGGTGAGGTTGGAGCAGCTAGTATAGCCTTACACATCGCTGATGAAGCTTTAGCTCTTTTTAATTTACCCTTTTTTCCATCAGTTTCAGAACCAGGTGTATCCAATTCGTTCAGTTCATCCTCAGACAGCTCTGATCCAGAGCCTGAACCATCATCACTCTCGTCTTCTTTAACTGAGTCCTGTGGAGTTTCCAGCTCCGAAAATCCATCCTCCAAGTCCTCTCCATTTCCATTAGCATCAACCTGCGACGAAAAAGTTCGGACTCCCCTGTTCGGTTTTGGGAAACCAGATGACTTGCTATAATACCTCATACAGGGCAGCAACCCATCAATTATTGTTTCATGAGGTGCAACTATTGCAGCATTAGAAGTCTCTGAACAAGATCTTGCAAACTCCGTTTTCCCACGGAAAATTTGACCAGACCTTGAAGGTGATCCTTTGTTCCTGCAACCCACACACACAGAGTATCATGACAATAATCAATTTGAAGTGAGTAAAATAAACGGAGGCCATACCAGATGAATGTGAAATAAAGCTAATTGAATTTAAAACATGCTCCATAAAATTTAGCCCAAACAAAAACAAGGTTTAACAAATGGTTTATAGAGAATAATCTGAAAATCAAACAAACAGGCAGGAGGGGAATGAGACAACCACCTATACCTATAGCACTGAAAAATGCAAAGGAGAAGTGAAAATTTCCCAAATTCCGAAAGCAAATCGAACACGCGGCAGTGGACTGGAAGAAGACACAGAACACAGAACACAGAACACAAATCGAAAATGGATTCGGACGATCAATACGGGGATAGATAGGATTTGAGGAAAAGCGATTTACCTGAGCTGATTGGAGGCTCTGCGAATCGCCCACATTATCTCAAATCTTGATGATTGAAATGAGTATTGAGTGAGAGCAGAACAGGTCGTGTAAACCCTAGTATAAACCCTCTTCTCGTTTGGCTGTATTACTACTATTTTTAGTCCCTACAGGCTACAGTTTTTATTATGAAGTGTGGGCTTTTCCATTTGTTTTGTGTTTGATTGTAACTTGGATCCATTCAAAATGGGCTTTTTTAAACTGTTTGTGAGGCACAGTTCCTACTGATGAAATTGCCCCTTTCATATGTAATTACAAATTTATCCTCGGTTCGGGTTCGTTTGAATTGAAAAATTATACTCCATGATTAATGTATTATGTATGTAACTTAATCTAGATCAATAATTATATTAATAAGTTATGGCAACTAAATTCTACCTTATGGATTCTCTTGCCAATATGGAATTGGAAACGGGCCATCGAAGCATGCAACAAATGTACTAGAAATATTAATCCAATCATGCAAAAAAATATTAATCAATGAATCAATATTTATAGTATTAAAAATGGGTTACTCACTTCTTTAAAAAGTTTCATAAAAAGGAGGATTATCCACTTAGATGAGATTTTCACCAAGTCGATGTGGAATAAAATTTAGACATTTTATACGCCCCTAAATTCTACCTTGTTAATTCTCTCCATTTCATTTTGGGTCATACGTGCGAGGTATAGGAAAACATGTTCCATGTGGGAAATTTGAAAAGGCTAGGCCTTTGGCCTTTCATCTTTTGGTAACCTCCAAATGCATTATGGTGTGCCTTAATGCCAAGACTCTTCATGTAGGCTCTCCTATCCTATAAATAGGTGGAGCTTTGAGAGATGAGAACACACCAACAATCATTCTCTCTTCTCTCTAAGCTCTCAAGCATTCTAGTTCGCATCTTAGGAGCATTGCATAGCTCGGTTCTCGACTCCAATTCAAGTTCGCCGGAGCCTACGAGTTTGAGGTGCTTCAACTCGATAGGAGGAAAGTCGTTTCATCTTTGAGGACGTTGCGTCAATCCGTGAGCACTAGCCGGGGCGTATCTCGTCTTGCGGAGAGAGGGTTACCTCGGCTCGACTTGAAGAAGACAATACAAGAGTTGCCCGTGTAAAGGCTACACTATTTCCAACAATCGCAAGACGAGATAGTGTACTCTTGCTGAAATCATGTCGACTGGAGCTGGAGGGAACGGAAACAACTTCATTGGATCATCTTCTGCTGCAGCTGACTCCTCAACGATGGCACCCGTTTCGACCTCAAGGGTCATGGCTCAAGCTGATAAGCCTGAAAAATTCAAGGGCTTGGATTTCAAGCGTTGGCAACAAAAGATGTTGTTTTACCTAACTATGTTGGGTGTTGCTAATTTCCTCAAGGAGGATGCTCCAACTGTACCGGAGGAGGAGACGTACTTTAATGTCCAGGCTGCCTATGATGTTCGGCATCAAGGAGATTTCTTGTGCAAGAACTATATCTTGAACGGCTTGGGGGATAGTCTCTATTCCATCTTTGCCGGGGCTAAGACCTCCAAAGCTTTGTGGGAGGCTCTTGACAAGAAGTATCGCGTCGAGGACTCCGGTACAAAGAAATTTGTAGTCGCAAAATTTCTGGACTACATGATGGTGGACTCTCGCTCAGTGGTAGAGCAAGCTGAAGAATTGCAAATCATTATCCATGATGTCCACACTGAAGGGATGGCCTTGCCAGACCAGTTTGTTGTTGCATCAATGATCGAGAAGCTTCCTCCGTGCTGGACAGATTTCAAGAACTATCTAAAGCACAAGAGAAAGGAGATGAAGCCAGAAGACCTGATTGTCCGTCTTCGTGTAGAAGAGGATAATAGGCGTTACCATCAGAAGTCAGGAGGGCCTGAACATGCTAAGACAAATCTGATGGAGAAGGAGGGAACTTCCAAGCGTCCCCGCCGGAGGGAAAATGACAAGGGCAAAGGGAAGGTAGCTGGTGTCCGAAAGTTTGAAGGCAACTGCTTCAACTGTGATAAGCCGGGCCACATGGCGAAGGACTGCCGAAAGCCTAAAAGGATGAAATTCAAGAAGAGTGCACATGGTCGAGAGAGACTTCAACGATGATGACTTGGCTGTTGTGGTTTCTGAAGTGAACCATGTTGACAATCCGAAGGCTTGGTTTGTTGACACCGGAGCTACTGTGCATGTGTGCTCTGATCGTAGCCAATTCGACCTACAAGCAAGTCGAAGGGAAGAAGCTCCACATGGGAAACCAAGACTCGTCTGAAGTCGTTGGCATGGGAGAAGTGAAGCTCTTAATGACATCTGGTCATGAGCTGAAGCTGAAGGATGTGCTACATGTCCCAGACATCCGCAAAAATCTTGTTAAATGGTAGTTTGCTTGTTAGTCATGGCTTTAAGCTAGTGTTTGATTCTGACAAGTTTATGTTATCCAAGTTTGGTACTTTCCTTGGAAAAGGTTATCTTTCCAATGGCTTGTTCAAACTTAATGTAATGGTCACTGGCCGTGTACCGAATCAAGTGAATGATAATAAGAATGCTTCTTCGTCTTACTTGCTTGAGTGCTCTGATTTATGGCATAAAAGATTGGGACATGTTAATCTAAATGCTATAAAAAGATTAGTAAATCTTGATTTACTAAAAGTTGATGAATTTAATTCACAAAAGAAATGTGAAGTTTGTGTTGAAGCAAAAATGACCAAGCTGTTGTTCCGCTCGGTAGAACGGAGCACCAAACCTCTAGAGTTGATCCATACAGATATATGTGATTTAAAATTTGTGCAAACTAGAGGTGGTAAAAAGTATTTCATCACATTCATTGATGATTGCACAAGGTATTGTTATATTTACTTATTAAGAAGTAAAGATGAGGCAATTGAAGCGGTTAAAGACTTCAAAAATGAAGCCGAAAATCAACTTAATTGTCGAATTAAGTGTGTTCGAAGTGATAGAGGTGGTGAATATGTGGCGCCGTTTGCAGAATTATGTCATGCAAGTGGTATAATTCACCAAACCACGGCTCCATATTCTCCTCAGTCGAATGGTGTTGTTGAGCGCAAAAATCGAACACTGAAAGAGATGATGAATGCTCTGTTGATTAATTCAGGATTACCCCAGAACATGTGGGGGGAAGCTTTGCTAACCGCAAATTACATCTTGAACAAGATTCCACTCAAAAATAGGGATGTGACTCCTTATGAATTGTGGAAGGGAAAGAAACCTTCATATACATACCTCAAAGTGTGGGGGTGTTTAGAAAAGGTACAAGTGCCGCCTCCAAAACAAGTTGCAATTGGCCCTAAAACAGTCGATTGTATCTTTATTGGATATGCATTGAACAGTAGCGCATGCCGCTTCTTAGTTCATAAGTCAGCTATACCTGATGTAGTTGAAGGAACAATAATTGAGTCAAGGAATGTTGTATTCTTTGAGAATGTGTTTCCTTGCAAGAAGCAAGATGATCATTCTAGTGAAAGAATGATGGATGAAACCACTAGTTCTAATTCTCCAAAAGTGACGAGGACAAGTCCCGAGGATGTAGAACCAAGACGTGGTAAAAGAGTTAGAGTTGCTAAGACTTTTGGTCCAGACTTCATAACTTTTATGTTGGATGGTGAACCAAAGTCACTATCAGAAGCACTGTCTGGCCCAGACGCGGTGTGGTGGCTAGAAGCTATCAACAGTGAAATGGAATCCATCATGCTAAATAACACATGGGTGTTAGTAGACTTGCCGGAAGGCTGCAAGGCCTTAGGATGCAAGTGGATTCTGAAAAAGAAATATAAACCCGATGGTACTGTAGACAAGTACAAAGCTCGCCTTGTGGTCAAAGGCTTTAAACAGAAAGAAGGGCATGACTTCTTTGATACTTACTCACCTGTTACGAGAATAGTTTCCATCCGGGTGCTTCTTGCGATTGTTGCGTTGCACAATCTTGAGATTCACCAAATGGATATGAAAACTGCGTTTCTAAATGGTGATTTGAAAGAAGAGATATACATGGAGCAATCTAAAGGGTTTGTTGTGCCCGGGCAAGAACGCAAGGTATGCAAATTGGTAAAGTCTCTTTATGGATTGAAGCAAGCGCCGTTGCAATGCCACTTGAAGTTTGACAATGTAATGTTGACAAATGGATTCACTATCAACGAGTGTGATAAGTGTGTTTACATTAAGAACATAGATAACGGGTTTGTTATTGTGTGTCTTTATGTTGATGATATGTTGATAATGGGCAGCAATAGTGCCATTATTAATGAGACAAAAAACATGTTGAAAAGAAATTCCGATACGAAAGACATGGGTCTAGCTGATGTGATTCTCGGAATCAAAATTTTGAGGACTAATGAGGGAATTTCCTTAACGCAATCTCATTATGTTGAGAAAATGCTTAAGAAATTCAACTCGTTTGATTGTAAGCCAGCAAAGACTCCTTTGGAGCTCAATGTCCATCTAAGCAAGAATATGGGTGAGCCTGTTGCTCAAGAAGAGTATGCAAAGGTTATAGGAAGTTTGATGTTTATCACGAACTGTACTAGACCAGATCTTGCTTGTACGGTGAACAAGTTGAGCCGATTCATGAGCAATCCAAGCAAAGAACATTGGAGAGTTCTGTGCAGAGTTTTGAGATACTTGAAGTATACTATTGACTTTGGACTGCACTACACAAGATATCCCCAAGTACTTGAAGGGTACTGTGACGCAAATTGGATCTCTGATTCAAAAGACTCATTTTCGACAAGTGGGTATGTGTTCACTGTGGGGGGTGGTGCTGTTTCGTGGAGGTCGGCGAAACAGACGTGTATTGCTCGCTCCACCATGGAATCCGAGTTTATCGCATTGGATAAAGCAGGGGAAGAAGCCGAGTGGCTCAGAAATTTCCTAGAATGTATTCCATGTTGGAAGAAGCCAGTGCCCACAGTAGTGATACACTGTGATAGCAAAGCCGCTATAGGTAGAGCACGCAGTGGCTTCTATAATGGTAAGTCTCGACACAGTCGTCGACGACATAATACCGTAAGGCAGTTGATCACAAGTGGTGTTATCGCAGTTGACTATGTTAAGTCAGTGGATAACATAGCGGATCCATTAACAAAAGGCTTAAACCGTGATCAAATGCATAAATTGCTAAAAGGAATGGGACTGAAAACCACATCTTAAAAGATGAGTATAGTGGTAACCCAACCATACGATTGGAGATCCCATGGGATTGGTTCAATGGGAAACAAAGCTATACAAATCTAGTTGTAACACTCAGAAGATTTTTATCTTCGCCCATTCTTTAGAAAGCATTGAGTGTTGTAACCTGCACGTGGTAAGAGGCTAAGTCTTTTGACTTTTAATGATTCTTGAAATCTCAAGGAGATGCAGTATGGCAGGATACTCATGAAAGAATCACCTATGTAAGTGAGAAGTGGGGCCGCTTCGTGTGTGTGAGTCACTTACGAATTCCAAAGAGGTGTTCCACGGCCGAAACGGACACAAACGTGAGAACTGATGGAGTTGAGACAATATTGTGTTGATACTATTGACTAGGCATACACCAAGGAGGAATAGTTCAAGGCATCACGTCCACTAGCCCGCCGGTATGTCCGATAGTGTTGGCTATGGAAGGTTCAAAACCACAAGTTACCTTTCCAAAGACAGTATCGTTTCTCGAGAACTGAGCAAAGAGTCTGCATACATGCATTTGTGTCTGGTGTTGGTTTGAGCTTGCAACGCTCTAACCAATGTGGGTGATTATAGGAAAACATGTTCCATGTGGGAAATTTGAAAAGGCTAGGCCTTTGGCCTTTCATCTTTTGGTAACCTCCAAATGCATTATGGTGTGCCTTAATGCCAAGACTCTTCATGTAGGCTCTCCTATCCTATAAATAGGTGGAGCTTTGAGAGATGAGAACACACCAACAATCATTCTCTCTTCTCTCTAAGCTCTCAAGCATTCTAGTTCGCATCTTAGGAGCATTGCATAGCTCGGTTCTCGACTCCAATTCAAGTTCGCCGGAGCCTACGAGTTTGAGGTGCTTCAACTCGATAGGAGGAAAGTCGTTTCATCTTTGGGGACGTTGCGCCAATCCGTGAGTACTAGCCGGGCGTATCTCGTCTTGCGGAGAGAGAGTTACCTCGACTCGACTTGAAGAAGACAATACAAGAGTTTCCCGTGTAAAGGCTACACTATTTCCAACACGAGGACGTGTTAAAATCTCTAAATTTTTTCCCACATTGACTTGGTAATGTTCTTATCTCATCTATATAAGAGTAGATAACCGTCGCTTCTTACGAGGCCTTTTAAGGGGTGAATGACACATTTCTAATATGGTATTAGATCAGATCCAAGTCGATGTATGTCCGATGTATCATTCTGACCCAAACGTTCGGGGCGTGTTAAAATCTATAAATTTGTCTCACATTAATTTAGTGATAATTTTATCTCATATGTATAGTAATGAATAATCCTTCCCTCTTATGAAACCTTTTAAGGGTGTCAGTAACTCATAAACAATCATTTAATTAATAGTACTATTTGATAATTTGATAAATCAATTTACTTGTACTCCATAAAATAAGAATAAATTCAGAAGTAAATAATGAGATAGTGAATAGTTTATGTATGATGTATGGACGTATGGTTTGATAAATGGAGTAGTATAATACAACATGTAAATAATTAATACTGGTATGGTTGGTGTGATATTATTATGGATTACGTTATACCCATTTTCGTTAATATTGACGGGGAATTATCCGATGATAAGTAAATTTCCAACAATGTTAAGTTTTTTGAAATTTGAGTTATGTGGTTTTAACTATTGACTGTAGGGGTGGGAATACGGATATCGGGTATTGGATTTACCCGTACCCGATCTGATACCCGCCGGGTTTTGGATACCGAATATCCAATTTTATGGGATTGGGTATGGGATTGAGTATTGAAATTTAAGAAAAACCGGGTATTGGATAACCCGAATGGATATCGGGTATTACCCGAATATCCAATTTATTATTTAAAGCATTTTTAAAATTAGGTTTAGCCATTTTGGGCTTCAAGAAATAGGGCTAATTTATTTAGTAATTACTTATTAGGTTAACTTTCTCTAAACTTATATAAATAAGTCAATCTCTTTTACTCTAGGTCACACCTCTCCAAACTCTCACCTCGCAATCATTACTTCGATTCTGCGGCGCCTCCCTCTGACAAAATCCAGTTCGGTAACTCACGTTCACTACCTTCGTTTAAATTGTATTCTGTATCTAGGGGTGGGAATACGGATATCGGGTATTGGATTTACCCGTACCCGACCCGATACCCGCAGGATTTTGGATACCCAATATCCAATTTTATGGGATTGGGTATGGGATTGGGTATTGAAATTTGAGATAAATCGGGTATTGGATAACCCGAACAGGTACTGGGTATTACTCGAATATCCAATTTATTATTTAAACGCATTTTTTAAATTAGGTTTAGGCGTTTAACAATGAATGCTTCTATATTTTGCTTAGTTGTTTAATGACTTTTACGTATTGCACAACCAACTCATGTGGTTTATATATTTTATTTAATTATTTTGACTTTTGAATTATATTATTGGTTGCGTCTACAGTTATATTAAATGCATAACTTTTATTATTTTACTTACATATTGCATAATCAATCCCCAAAAATATAATCGTATACTTTAAAATAAATGAAACATTAAAGATATTAGTCAATTTAAATATTTCTATATTTATTTTAATATATAAAATTTGAATTTTTTTATTAGTTAATAACACTTGTAAAGAGTCGGGTATTTGGGTACCCGATACGTCGGGTATGGATACCCGGGGCGGGTATTGGAGTACCCGAAAATATTTCGGGGCGGATTTTGGATAGACATTTTGATGATTTTCGGGTTTGGGTACCCGATTTTTTCGGGTCGGGTATCCACGGATACCCGTATTCCCACCCCTATCTGTATCTATCATTTTTAAGTTCCTTTATTGTATTAACTTATTATGAATTGTATTCTCTAGTTAATATGCCTTTGTCCGGATATGCAAACTAGTACTATCTCCTCTATTTTTAATGCATATAGTATGCATGTTTTTACTGAGTCTGTAATATATTATACAACATAGGTTAATTGATCCTCCAATTTTAATGCATGCAGACTGCATAATTTTATTGTTCATAGTCAATAAAGTGGATCATTTCTAAGCGTTCAAGTTTTAAAGTAGTCTAAATTTAATGCTCAATGAGTCAATAGACTTTATTTGATGATTGAATCATATTTTAATGCAAAATTAAGTCTATTGCAATATAAAAACAAAAGAAGTTTCATGAAGAGCTGATTTTGGTTAATACTTTAATAGTACTCGTCATTAATTCAATACGTGCATGGAGTTTATATTCATTACTTGTATTTGAGTTCAAAGTGAAAAGAGTTTTATAGTTTGGCAGAGTATTTCAAAAGTTTTGATTTCTTCTTTGATTGAAATTTCAAGCTTGTACTTTTTAATGTTTATTATTATTTTTTTAAACTTGTGTTGGTCAGGATGGATTCATCCCCAAGAATTCCAGTTCATTTGAACACAGAACAAGATACCAATATGGTTTTCAACAATCAAGACGTGGAAAACGTTGCAACATTAAGGAATATTGATGAAGAAGCCCAAAGAGAGAAATAAAGTGAAACTGCTCAAGCTCAAAAGAGAAGAAAACACAAGCAACCTCAGGAACCAAGATCTATACATTGGAATAATTATACCAAAGTATGGGTGAAAGTGGGTGATCCTCCTATTGAGAAGCTCAAAGGGAAATGCAAGCATTGTGGTACATTGATTGCAGCTGACTCACGCATTGGAACTAATGGTTTACGAAACCATACCATTGTATGTTTGAAGAGGTTAGCAACATTGCAGCCGGGTGAGAGTCAAACTGTTTTGAACTACACCGTGGATCACACTGGTGGCATCCCATCTCTGACTAGTTGGAAGTTTGATCAAAAGACGATTAGACTATCTTTATGTGAGATGATCATCATCGGTGAGCTCCCCTTCCTATTTGTGGAGTACCCATGTTTCAAAAGATATGCAAAGCAGTTGTCCTCAATTCCGCATTCCAAAGAAAAACAATAAGAGCGGATTGTGTGAGGTTGTTTCTTGAGCGCAAACAAGGTTTGCGTACATTCTTTAAGAAAGAAGGCATGGGAAGAGTGTCGATCACCAGTGATTGTTGGACTGCAGTGAACAACACAAGCTTCATCTGTATTACTGCACACTGCATTGGGAAAGACTGGAAATTGCATAAGAAGATCATAAGTTTTTCCAAGATTGAAAGTCACAAGGGAAGTGAAATTGGTGAAGCTATAGTCACGTCATTGAATGATTGGGGATTGACAGATGTTTTTTCTTGCACTATGGATAATGCCTCTGCAAATGATGGGGCAGTAAAACATGTCAAGTCTCAACTAAACAAAATGAAGACAGATAGTTTGGGTGGGAAGTACTTCCATATGCGTTGTGTTGCTCATGTACTGAATTTGGTTGTACAAGATGGTTTAGATGAAATAGGCATATCTGTTCGCCGGGTTAGAGAGGCAGTCAAATGGCTCAAGAGTTCACCACAGAGAGCTATACAATGGGATAGAGTTGTGAATATGCTCACAGACAGGATTGATTGTAAAAAATCATTGTGTTTGGATGTTCCTACTAGGTGGAACTCTACTTATTTCATGTTAGAGTCAGCCGTACCATATGAAGAGGCATTCAAGCTCTTTGGACAGATGCATTCTTGTTTTGGTGAAGACTTAATGCAGAAACAGCACGATGGTCTGTCTATTGGATTGCTTGAACATGAAGATTGGGTAAATGTTAAAAAGACAATGGAGTACCTCAAGAAGTTCTACGAGTTGACTCTCCTCGTCTCTGCCACCAAATACCCAACCTCACATTTATTTTTTGCAGAGATGTGTGATGTGTTTGATCTTATCAATGAATTGGAGAATAGTAATGATTATGAAGTAAGTTCGATGGCCACAAAAATGAGGTAAATAATTAACTATTTCGCTGTACTTTGTTTCTACTTTATATTTTTATCTGAATTATATATTGAGCTCTCTTCATTTATTTTATTTTCAAGGTTGAAGATTGGAAAGTATTGGATGGAGGAAATGGAAACGAATCCTAAGATGAAGCACGTGGAGACGTGCTTCAAGTCAATCTATGGAGTTGAACGTGGAGCTGCAATGGTAAAAGAAGTGACAAACTCAATTAATGAGTTGTTTGACTTTTATATAGCACAGAAAGAGAGTCTGCATCCTACTCAATCTCAAACAATGTCTACTACTAATACTGTACCTCGCCGTCATGGGCGGTCGGATCGTCGAGGCTCTCTTAGCCTTATGGCCTTGAAAGGTAATGAAGAGACCAACAATGCTAATGAGCTTGCTGTCTATCTCACAGAAAACAGACACAATATGGACGAGGATGATGTAGACAACTTCGACATATTGAAGTGGTGGTCTGAAAATCCACGTTACCATATTTTGAGTGAAATGGCAAAGGATATTTTGGCAATTCCCATTTCTAGTGTTGCATCAGAGTCGGCATTTAGTACGGGAGGTCGTGTTCTCACTTCTTATAGAAGCTCATTGAGTTACAATATGGTTGAGGCTTTAATTTGTGCCGAAGATTGGATGAAGGATTGCATGGAAAATAAAGATGAGGAAGGTGTTCTTGAAGAAGAGCAAGAAAAGGCGTTTCAAAATGGTCAGTACTCCTTCCGTCCCATGTTACTTGCACTTTTACTTTTCGGCACGTCACAAACTCCTTACACTATTTATAGTTTAAGTTAGAATTAATGCATTTAATTAATATGTTAGTTTAAGTTAAGAGGTCTTTTATTAAGTGACGTCTCATTACACTTAAAATTCTAATTTAATTATACTAAAAAATCAATCTCAAATTTACGGCCTAAAATAAAAAGTGCAAGTAACATGGGACGGAGGGAGTATAATTCTTTAGATTTTCACTCAACTTTATATTCACTTTTTTATTTCTTATTTTTTCTTTTTCATTTATACAGTTTTAGCCCCACCATTGAAGAGATTGTTTAATGGAGAACTTCACACGTCAGAGCTTGCCACGCCCAAGAAATTGATGAATCTTTGAATGGCATGAATGACTACTTTTTGCATTTTAGCAATGACTTGCTTCTATATTTTGCTTAGTTTTTTAACGACTTTTACGTATTGCATTTTGCTTAGTTGTTTAATGACTTTTATCGTATTGCATAACCAACTTAGTGGTTTTTTTTATTTTAATCAATTATTTTGGCTTTTAATATATTATTGGTTGCTTTTACAGTTTTATTATAGACTTATACTTTAAAATAAGAGTGATCCATTTTTTTGTAGTTTTATACTACAAAATAAATAAAACATTAAAGATATTAGTCAATTTAGATATTTCTATATTTCTATTAATATATAAAATTTAATTTTTTTTCATTAGTTATTAACACATATAAAAAGTCGGATATTTGGGTACCCGATACGTCGGGTATGGATACCCGGGGCGGGTATTGGAGTACCCGAAAATATATCGGGGCGGATTTTGGATAGATATTTTTATGATTTTCGGGTTTGGATACCCGGTTTTTTCGGGTCGGGTATCTATGGATACCCGTATTCCCACCCCTAATGACACTGGAGGGAATAGTAGATGTTTATTCACTTTTTATTTATGTTTCAATTGATAGTACTATTTATTTACACTTAAACAAAAACCAGAATTTTTGAAGTTCTTATCTTGCTCTATCACCTTTAAAGCCATGGATTCCACTTAAACACAAATCAAAAGATGGAACTTAACTTGTGGAGTACTAAATACTTAATAAATGAAGTGAAAAATGGAACTTAGCTTCTACTCAATACTACTATAAACATGTAATGCGGCATTTACATCCAAACACTATTTATTATTAGCATTCATCCAGCAATACAAAAGGGACAAAAGTTTAACTTCAACAATATTAATACATAGTATTTGTTATATTAAAATAAAGGGAAAATCAATTATTCCCACCATAAAAGTTCTAGCAACAAGATGGAATTTTCTTTCTCAGAAGAGAGAGGGAAGTAGAAAAAGTAACTTGCACAAGATAGAACAATCATTTAACCATAATATCAAGAAAGGTCAGTGAAGGGCAACACATGATCAATCTATAATATGCTGTTCCTCAAGGTTAATGTAGTCGTGAGGATCAACCAAATCAATGACTCCTTGGACTTAGTGGAATTTACTTTATATACTATTGTTATATACATTTACAACAACTATATTTCATCAAGCAAGCCATAGCCCAGCCCAGCAAAACATAGCTTATAAATCACTCTCCAGTGTAAGCCACAGATGTGTGTTTCCATGGACCTCTGTCTGAGTTGAGACACCCTCCTTCATTCCTACAGCAACAGCTCCCCCCAAGAAAATCGGGCAGCTCGCTGGAACCAAATCCAAATATGTTCGACGAAATCATCAAAACTGGACTAGTTCAAGTACAATACAAGTACAAACAGATAGCTACACTGACCTTTTATCAACCAGTTCAAGCAATTTGCTCTGATACTTGCTGCCAATAACCTAACAATGCATCACAAAAAAACACCCTTTTTCACTCATAAACTAGAGAGATATGCATAAGTGGTTGATGCAGCTCTTGGCAACATATATACCTGAATCTTTGACACTGTATGAGGGTCAAGGAAGCACTTGACGACGTTCCAAAGCAACTTAAAGCCGGGGCTGGCATTCACAATCACCATTTCAGAAAGCGTCTGCGAATCACCACCAAAATGAACATATAAAGCCTCTTATTAAATACAGACAAGGCACATTTTTTGAGTTGTATACCTCAGGATAGTTATCGTTGAAGATCTTGCGCAGCTGCAGAAGAACCTTCTGCACTGGACTAGTGAAACTCTTGAAACTCTGCACATGTGATCAAAAACCAGATTAATTTACTGGACAGAAGAAGAGAATTAATAGAGAGGAATTCAATCAATTACTACCACAGCTTGAACATCGAGGATGGCGATGCTCCTGTTGATGTGTTTGTTTGCAGTGGCAGAGCAGGCAGGGAATCTGACTTTGATTGTCTTCTCATACTGCTGCGTTTGGTACAGGACGTAGCGTTCGAGTGTGGTGACCTTCATGAGCCCTTCCACGTCGAGCTTCCCCAATCTCTCAATGTACACAGGCCGTCCCCGCCTGTCAACGCCATGGTAACCGTGAGGGTAATATCGCTTCACTTCACACAGCTCCTTATAATCGAACTCCTCCTGAACACATACAAACACTTAAAATCCAACGTCATCCAAACATGATTCAACAAGCAATTCTTCTTTGCGGAGTATCAGAAACGGATTTATGCGAAACATTTAACTACTTAAATGTGCATAGAGTGAGTAATTGAGAAATTTTCAAGCTGAATCAACCTTTACAGCAGCGGCGGCGGTGGTTAGATTTTGACTCCAATCAAGCGTCTCAGGAAGCATTTCTGGCTTCTCCATTTTGCAGAATCCTTCAGTCTGATGATTATAATGGAACAGAATTTTGAGACTAACACAAATCGATCGTGAACACACTGAAACACTCTTTGTATCTAACATGATTCAACGTAATTTGTGTTGTGCGGAGTATCAGAAACTGAATTATGTGAAAATTCAACGAATTAAATGTGCAGTAGAGTGACTAGTTGAGAAAATTTCAAGTTGAATTTACCTTGACGGCGGCGGCGGTGGTGAGAAGCGTCTCAGGCAGCATTTCCGGCTTCTCCATTTTGCAGAATCGTTCAATCTGTTGATTGTAATTGAGTAGAATTTCTAACAGTATGAGAAACTAACACAAATCGATCGTGAAAAAAGCAAATTGATAGCGAGAAAGAGTTGAGGATTTTGAATGCGGTGATTAGCAGAAACAAAACAGGTAAAAAGAGAGACAAAATGAGAGAAATGAAGGAGGAGAAGGCGGAGGCTAGGGACTATCATGGGCGGGGGTGGGGCCCGAGAGCCACGTGGCGCGAAGTTGATGGTGTGGGATTCGCCTTTTTGGCGGGAATATGCTTCTCTGCGAAACCGAATAACGTTACGTCTTTGAGTTTCATTTGTATTTTATTTGCGATCACTTATAATTTTTTACTCCTGCTATTATTATGTTGTCGTTTTCATGCAAAAACGTATGGTGATGATTAGTGGACATTACCTACCAAAATAGTTAAATGAATAAATAAAATCATACAACCACCTGCACATGAATGTAGTTTAGGAACCTGCGGTAAAATGGCTCTCTACACCATATACGGGTGATACGAGCTCACATTTCCAACTATTTACATTAAACTCAAACTCATTTCTCCCTAGTATACAAATACAAATGTAAACTAATAATACACGGCCTTGTGATGAAACCAAATTATAGGTTGCAAACGGTGGTTCAATTGATTGATTATAAAGAAAGATCACTCTTATGCAATGGAATTTGATTGTTGAGATTCGAAATACCTCCTTACAATACAACTTGTCCTATTGAAATAACAAGTCATTAGGTCTTCCAGTGCAATCAAATAGAAAAGCCCCCAAGGGTACCGTAAGAGCAAATATTATGTAATTGAATACATTCGATGAAATTTGACTTGACAAAATTGAGACACTACAAGATTTCTTTTCCGCCACAGATTTAACATGCAGTGTAATATATCTCTTATTTAGACTCAATAAAAAATAAATTTTGATATATTTGCAGGGTTCGAAAGCAAAAATGGTCAAAATATGGGTGGGTGGCAACAAGTTCTGAAAAATAATTTTAGCAGGGTACATCTTTAATTATGAACATCATAAAAAACTGCCAATAAGGATGAAGAAAACTATTCTTTTTCCAATTTTTATTCCCATGAAATCATTTACTACGATAGTGGTAACTCGAACTCACAACCTATTAGTTACGAAGGGACCACCGTTCCAACTAAACTACTCTTCATCGTATAATCATACGACAACTTCTCTCAAGGTAAACAACTATTGGACCGGAAAGGCACGTAAGCAACAAAATCTATTCTTACGAAATCAGAAAATGAATAAGCACTTTAAGCACAAGAGTCGAACATATGAACATGCAGACTCTTCACTCTGACTCATTTACTCGTGATTAAAGTGACTCAAACCCTCGACCTATTGGTTGGAAGGGGTGTCTTCTCAACTAAACTGAACTAAACTGCATTTCATCGTCTTATCATGCAACAACTTACTCTCGAGAAAAATAATCAAGAATTGGATCGGACAGGCACGGAAGCAACACAATCTATTCGAATGGAATCAGAAAATGAAGATAAGAGCCTTTAAGCGCAGAAGAGTTGAATGTATGAACATACGGAATACATCAGTACATAACAAAGTTCATCTATACACGGAGCGAATATACATGAAACGGGCTTTATATAAACTTAAATGAAGGGCCAAACATAGTTGATTACTCGATGTTCGGCTGACCAGTGATCTCTATGTACAGAAGCTATCCCACTGTAGTACCTGAAACCCAAAGCAGAATGAACTACCTCTGCATCATAACGTATCATGGCATTGTAACGAGACGAGCATATGGAGAGAACATGATACTGACCCGTGTATCATGCCCAGTTTCTCTTGGCCCGAAGCTGAGTCAGCTTGTCTCTCCACAACGCTACAATAAACAGTCGAAATCATGTTATGATACACCATTCTTTTTTATTAAGACAAACTAGATTAAGTTCTAAGTTGTGGGTTTATCTACGAGCTATGGGGGAAATTCTTCGTCTCTACCAACAGTTTCGTCAGTGATCCTCAACACTATGTGCTTAAAAAGTTTTGTTCGGATTATGAGCATATGATATGATTTAGATGTTCTCGAAAATCCCTTTAGCAATACCTGCATCCCTGTAGCGTTCTTCAACAGCAGCAATCAGCATGTTGCGCACGAAATTGAATTCTTTGGTCTGAATGCACGGCTGCCCTGTGGGTCTGCATCAACAATAACAAAAGTAGGACGAACCCTTTAGAAAACTTGTTCAAATAATAAGATCACGCATATATATTAATGTGCTTTCAAGTATCAGAGAAGTAGTCAATCCTTCGATTTTCATGTGGTAACAACAAGAATCTTCCTTAGCATGTTCGTGTTCTAAATTGTACGAAGAAAAGTCATCCATAAGAAACTTAATATGTTTTCTAGGGATACAGAATATATCCATCCTCGAAGTGTAATGTGGTAATCTTACCCGAAACTGTGAATATAAAACACAGACGAGGCACATTTATTACCTATCCAGTTGAGTGAAAAACGGACCCTCCGATGATGAACTTTGAGCCAACACCTTTTCAGATTCAATAACCTTCATACCATCACTATATGCCAGTAACTTGTTGACTTGTATTGGCACCTGTAAATTTGATAGCAGCCACGAGCACAGTATTGAGTCGATTCGTGTCTCGTATTACTTGCTTTAATTAGACACCATCAAAACTATATACTACAATAATGTTTATGAACAACAGGGGATCCTAAGATAGGGATATTGAGCTTCGAGTGCTTAGTCCATGACATATTAAGCAGATGGTGAAAACAATAAGTTACGGATGTCTATATGATATTATGAGGTACTGACACAAGCAGAATTGTAGCTTCCAATTAGGTTCAGTACAAACATTATTAAAAAAATGATACTCTCCTCCAAATTTATTAACGGATGAGGGACTCGCCCCATTGTAATTTTTATCATTACCTTGCATCTCACCGCTATGTTAATGGCATCCGAGGGACGAAGATCAAAGCATACGGTATCAGCTTCATTATCCAGCTTCAATCACCACAAATATTTTATCAGTAAAAAGTACTATTACTACAAAACCGGGCTATAACTCCAAGTATCTACAGTTTCACCACGATCAACAAGGTAGTTTACCTTTGCAAGATGTAACTCGGCAAAGTACGCCTCCTGCACCCTCTTGGTGACACGTACAAGCTTCACCTGGAAAAGAAAAAGGTACACTAAGCAATCCAACGTTTGAAACCGATTCTGGCAAAGATAAGTCGAAGGTAGTATGAGTCTTCGACTCACTGTATATCCCATCTTGTCAACCATATCTTTCACCACTTGATACATAGTTGGTCTAGCCTGAACGACAAGCCACAAATTAGCTATGGTCGGAAGGAAATTTGAGCAAGAGAGAATTTTGTTGCTTAAAAATGAACTACAAAAGTGTGCACATACAATTTGTACATTGCGCACAGCGGCCATGAGGAGCACACTCGGCATCTCCACTGAAACAAAATCCACAACACCAATGAATAAAAGACAATCGAAAGGCTAATCATGCAACCACCATAAGACTGATGACAACATTATCACATCACTTACAAACAATAATCGGGAGAAGAAGACCAGTTCCATCTTCCATCTTCAAGACAATTGCAGGATGCGGAGCATAGTCGGGCAGATGGCCTCCTTGAGGGTTATTGTGAGCACATTTCAAATACCCTCCGTCTCTCATCTTGATTACGAAACCGTCTGCACCACTTCTCACCTCAACTATTTGAAACATTCAAATAAGCCCGATCATTGGCATTTCCCAAGTGGATTGAGGTTATTAGTGATAAAAACCAGTGAAATAAAAAACAATTTCATCACAGAATCACACAAGAAAAAGCAAAAAAGAACAGAAAATAGTTACCGGCTTCAACGACACTTGAATTCACATAATCTGCATTACTCTCACTGAAGTTTTCTGCCATGCTACCATTACCATCTGATGAAGAACTGAAACTACAGTGGATTCGTCTGCAATTCCTCAAATTCTGTCGGTAACTGACATTAGCCACGCCGCTGCTGAGCCCCTTGATCCCCCAGAATCCACTTCTAATCAACTTAGCTTTTAGCAGTGGCAAATCAACGGGTACAGAGCACACCCCGGTTTGTTTTGCACGGACCACAGGACAAACTACGGGGCCATGTATCGAAGCCATCTCGAATCTTTTGCACCTGAGTGTGTTCATTGATGAAGATCACAAGCATACAATCCATCAAGTTCAGTTAAAAAATTGCGATATATTGAAAACTGAAAATACTATCTACAAATGCAGCTTCTATCTATATATCTACATAGATTACAGAATTTTCAAAGTGAATTAACAGAATACATAAAAAATAGTATCTATCTTCATTATGTTGGCTGTTACATTATGAAATTATGATTATTTAGCTTTAGTCGATACAAGATAAAACAAAGATACAATCTTTCAGTTATTTGTTCATGATTAAAGCAAAGATATCATCACAGACAACAAAATATAGCCTACTAAAGAAAGATCACTCTCTATCACATGAGTCAACGAATACAAAGTTACAATTAAGTTGCTACTCAGATTTGCAAGTTTAATCAAACCAAGAAATTGCAATCCAAAATATTCAAACATGGCTCTTTATACTTACAAGACAAGAGATGCTATTCAACTAGATTCCAATTTCAAAGAGACCATCAATCACAACAAGAATCAATAATCTCGCTCTATCTCTCTAAACTGTATGTGATATTTTACCTGATCTTCCTCAAAAGTGGTAGGAATAGAAATTCTGCAGCTCGTTTTACGCAAGATCAAATTTTTATTTGATCAAAATCAAGAAAAATAGACAATCGAGGCAAGGAGGGGAAAGGGGAAAGCGAAGAGAGAAGGGATGATTCAAGAACTAATAAGCAATGGGAGAAAAGAGAAAACTGAAAGATGAAGAAGAAGAAGCGGTGTGTCAGAGAAGTGTAGAAGAAGATAAGGGTTCAATGATTTTTTTTAGTTTTCTGACAAAATAAATTAGATCATGAGACTATGACTCCACGCAATAGGTTGATCTCTCTTCAAGTCTCTCTAATTTGTTGTGGGAATATGGCAAAAGACGGATGTGCCCTTTGAATACATGTAAGCATTTCGCATGGAGGTTAAAAGAAATATCTTTACACAGATATTTTATTCAAATCCCTCTCCCTTTCATGTTCTTGAAGAATCTTTTTCATTTTTCCAGAAAAAAACAAATTCTTGAAGCATTAGTTTAGTTTGTAGTTATCAATAGTTCCAAATTCCAATAGATTACTTCTTTAGCTGAATTCTTCTTCACTCTTCCTCTCCACTCAAAATTAATCGTAATTCCCTTATCACCCAATTAATCTACCAACAAACCAATTTATATTTAAAATAATCCCTTTTTTAAAATGAAAAGGACCCACAAATATTAAGCTTTCTGATGAATAATAAAAGATTATTTGTGAAGGGTGTTAATGTCATTCTCCGAAAGAAGGAGATGACGTCATGGAAGAGGTGAAAGCAACCCCACCGCCGCCGGCAAGAAATGTTAGATGGCAGAGAAGAGTGCCACGTGTAATAAAAATATGGATAAGGAGTTGATTCTGCGTGTAACCCACTCGAATGCCCTACAAATATCCTCCTTAGTCCTCTATATCACTTTTTCTTTTTTCCTTTTTCAGATTTATTATTTATATATGTAATTTATTTATTATTTAAAAAATTTCTTTATTTAATAAAATAAAATTAATTATATTGATAATTATTTCACAAGTAAAATTGTATAATTAACACGATAAGGGCCCGTTTGATAAGTGATGTGGGATATACCTAGGTTAGTTAGTGATCTAGATTTAAAGCCGAGTTAGGATAAGATATGATTTTAATAACACATGTTTGATACCTTAGTTAATTTTTTTTTAATAAGCCCACTTTGTTTGATATGGAAGTTATGAAATAAGAAATAAATATGCAATGACAAATTTGTCCTAATTAAATTCATTTATTTCATAGATTGTCATTTGTATTGACCTAATCAAATCTTTTAAATCCCATTATATTCTACGTGGGAAACAAAAAAGAATATATTTTTTTTCCTTCCTTATTTTCACGAGATCGCTTCTTTTTAACCTAAATCATCAAATCTATTGATTTCATATATGTACTCTACGTGGGGAAAAAGACGTCCAATTTGTTCTTTTTTTCCTCCTTAACACTCACGCACAGTAGCTCCTTTTTTTCCTCCTCCACAGTGACATATTTCCCGTCCTTAAGACCTTCTATGTGTCTAAGCAGCTGACATAACCTTCCAAACGTGTTAAGGTCCATTCGGAGGTTGGTCACACAGTCGACATCTGTGACTCCCACTAACCTATTCGTGTGTTTAATTTGATATGGCATCCTATTAATTAAGGTGAAGGGCAACCTAGCCGCTGCTCGTCGACTACGAACTCTGCTACGAGTCCTTGCAGCTATTAGGTAAAGAACACACATCGTTTCAAACATGTAGTTGTGCAAGCTGTCCTCAAGTATTAAGGCAATTGATGCATCCGTTATAATATTACGAGTCCCCATAACACTGTCATGCGAATAAAAAAATTAACAATGTGTATATAACCACAATTCACTTGCAAATGATTTAAATACTCAAAAATTAAGCATACCTTATAAAAATTTACAAACAACACAATAATTAGTCAAACAAAAACTCATGTTCTATGCACCCAAAACATTTTTAAAATGGTTTGAAGTCCCAAAACTGTCAACATATTCATGAGCTACCCAACAAAATTTAGCAACAAAGCATAGGGAACTTATTCCCAGACTCTAAATCCTGAACAATTAGCAAATCATAAAACCATATTTTATCCAGGAAATACCACTTATCTGAATCACAAACCACTCAGTTTCCAGCATAAATTTGAAACAATGCAACAAAAATTCAAAGCGGAATAGCGGATTAGTTCAATCACATCACCTCCCTAACAAATTTCCAGTACACACACCTACATAACCCCTAATCAACATCAAATTAGACCACATTTTCTAATAAAAAACAGAAAATGGAAACAACCATCACAATGAACAGCTCGAATTAAAAGAAATAAGAGATCGGTAAAAAAAGGATATGAAACAAAAAGAAACAATCATCACACTGAAGAAAGCAAGAAATGGAGAAATTATGATTAGCGAATTATGATGAATTATTTCTGATAGAGAAATAGAGAATAGAGAAATTATGATGAACTATTTCTGGTATGAACGAACAGTGAATCACTGTATTGTGAAAGACCAGCCCAAAATCGATAATTTGATAAAACATATGAACAAATTTTTGTTCCCAATCAACTCTATTCAACAAAAGGTAATCGGAAATATTGAATTGGGTGTTCAAAATAGCAATAATTCAACAATAGGTTAGCAGTGAATTGATAACTCAGAAATAATTCATCATGAAAAAGAAGATAAAAGAGAAATAGAGAAACATCTGATAATTAATAAACACTCACCGGATTAAATTTTGTAGATATCGTGATTTGCAGGACCGAAAACAGCGATGGAAGAAAAGGGAAGAAGAATATTGTGAAATTGAAAGAGAGAAAGGAGTGAAATAACGATGGAAGAAAAGGGTATGAAAGAGAATATTTTTTTAATCTGAGTACAAGAAAGAGAGGCAGATTTGTATCCGACAATTTTGGTGAGATACGTATCAGCTCAATTTGACCCTAAATCTGCCGGGCCGAGATGGGCTTCAGAGAAAAACAAGGGCTTATAAGGTAGTGTAACTATTTTACCAAATACTTAGAAATGTATGGATACAAATCTATATCTAGGCATTACTAGGTTATCAAACGGACCCTAAGTCTGCAAAAAGTCAAACAATAGAAACTGTTTTAAGGGAAAATGGATATTTAGTATATAAAAAAAAAGGCTTCCTCTCTGCCCTTGAAAATTTGTCACTTATTTTCTTTTTTGTCCATCCCTAAAATTTTATCACCTTTCATTTTTATCATTTTTTATAGTGGATCATATATTCCACTAACTCATTCGCACTCACATTTTATTTTAAAATTAATATATAAATGTAGGACTCACATGCAACTAACTTTTTCAACTCACTTTCTATTACAGTTTTTAAAACTCGTGTCAGGTCAAATGATGCCAAATTTTAAGGGAAGGAGAGAGTAAAAAAAAACTAAATAAATATCACAAATGGGAAAACAGAAAAAAAGAAATAAAGTAAGAAATATGTAGTGCACGCAACACCAATCACATAACGATTGCATGCAATACACATGTTCGAGCTATGCATGCTGGGCAAGAGTAACATGTGGCGCGTCAAGCAAGGAGGCATACACGCAAAAAAAAGTAAAAATTATGGCGCACGCAACACCAGTCACACAATGATTGCATGCAATACACGCGTCCGATCTATGCGTAATGGGCAAGAGTAGCATGTACGCAGATCGAGTGAGGAGACATACATGCTCCACACTGCACTGCTTCCTCGCGAAAACATGCTTCACTAATCACTATGGTGCCTCCCAATTTTGAAGATTCTCCAAGAAAATGAATCGCGGGTATCCTAACTCGCTAACCTTTTTTTCCAATTGCGTATACACATGGGAACAAGGGGGGTACAACTGTACCCCCAAAATTTTGTTCATTAATATACTTAGGCCTATTTTAACAAAATCCATACTTTAACTTTCTCTTTCCAAATTAACTTTGTTTTAATCTATATCACTTCTAATTCAATTTAATTTTGTTTTCAGTTTATGTATAAGTTTCATTAAAATTTTGTTTTTAACAAATATTTCAGTTTAACCACTAACTTGCTCTTTTTATTTAAATTTTTGTATTATTTCATATTTAATTTTTATTAATTACTGTATTTTTGAATAAATACTTGTATGACTAATACAAAGTGATAGTTTAAAAAACTCAATATAAATTACCAAATTGAAATATGTATATCATAACATACTACTCCTAATATTATAAAACTAACCTTCTCATTATATTCATCTCTATATAATACTATAAAACATCGATACTTATATTTTAAATGTATAATTCATGTGATACTATAAAATAATTTACTTTATGTTTTTATCAAAAATGATGTTTTCTGATAATAAAAATAAAGACAATGATTTTATTTTAAAAATATAACACTTGGAAAAACATACTAATAAACAAAACAAAAAAGATTACTCAAATTTTACAATTTTAAGTCGTAACTATTTTTGCACCCCTACATTGAAAATTCTGGATACGCCAAGGCCCTTTTTCTCACATTTGAAGCTTAAACGAGCAACTTCAAGATCTACTACATAATTCAATATATATAACCATTAATGTATAATCTTTGCACTAAAAAAAGTTCAAACATATCTCTGGACTTGTTAGTTGTTATAGACAAATGCTAATAATTGTAGCTTTTAGCACAGTTTTATTAAATTAGTTAAAACTTTGCCAGATTAATTCGTCGTTAAATGATTGTACAAAGGTGCAAAACATTCAAACACTCCACTTCCCCCAGTTAAATGTGCAATTACATTCCTCATCCATTAACCGTACACAAAAATTTATCAAAGATTACATAGTATGTTAGTATTTCCCAAAGAGAAAAATAAATTTGTATAAATTGTATAAATATAATACCTCTTAATTTAGTTTTATCTTTAGTGATATAATTTCATGATTAAATTATCATTAGTATATAATTTTGGATACTCTTTAATATTGTTCTTTTAGGAAAAGAAATCATTGGTTTATAGGATGATTTAATAATGGAATCTATTATCTCAATATATGAAAATATATATAAAAATAAAGCATGTTCCATAGGTGTGTTAGGGTCCTTACATCATCTTAGTGTAAAACACAGCACAAATCACAACCCCTTAGATCCTTAGATTGTATGGTTGTGATAAGCTACATTATTATATTAAAGATCTACATTATTAGCAGAGGTGCATTATTAGACTGGAAATGTACATTATTAGACTAAAATGCTACTCCCTCCGTCCCGGAGTATTAGACTCACTTCTTTTGGGCACATGATTTAAGGAATTAATATTTAAATAGTTAAAGTGGAGAGAGTAAAGTATGAGAGAGGGAAAAAGTAGGGGAGAGAAGAGAGAAAAAAGTAGGTGGAGAATAAAATAAGATAGATTCTTTTTGCTAAAAAAAGAAATGAGTCTAATATGTTGGGACATCCCAAAAAGGAAAGTTGGTCTAATACCTTGGGACGGAGGGAGTACATTATTAGGCTAAAAATCTATATTATTAGATGACATGTGGCATTAATATGACCGTTAGATCACAAGATCTAATGGACTGCAAGTGTTTTGAGTTTTACTTATACTTAGCGTTTTGATATGAATACATCCCATGTTCGATATTGAGAATGTAATAGTCATAATGATTAAATCTTTAACCTTTCATGACAAAATTATCCCAAATATGCATAATGTTCCACAAACACTTTCTCAAGTACACAGCCTAAAAAAACATTTCTGAAGTATATTGACGTTTTAAACTAAAATAACTTGCGCATGCTCTCTCTCTCTCTCTCTCATATTTTCATCTTATCACAAACCATTCTCATAAACAGCAAAAACTCGATAAATTGAATATAAAGTATTGAATTTATTCAATTCGTTTCCCTCACTTCATAGCTACCCATAACCACAACCACAATGACAAGTTTACACAAGGAAATAAATACCTAAGTCCCATTAAATCTTACATCTAGACATTAAGTAGAGTGTTCAAAGAATACAATTAGCAACTCCATCATCCTCATCTAACAAGAAGTACATTTTCCGTGAGCAAGTAAACGAGGATGAGCCGCTAAGAGTTTAATCTTTCGTTTAAAGACAAATTCCAATTGCAGGAACTTGCCTTCACCAGATTTAATCCAGCTATACTGGCTTGCTGATCAGCCTGTTCCAACATTCCATCATTCGCTCAGTTTGCAGTGGCGTACATATGGGTGGTCGTACTTTACATACTTGGTCCAATATGGCTTATACTTGGTCATTGCCAGTTCTAACCATGGTTTCATGTTCCCATTGTAATGTACAACGGCTGCATTCTCTATGTCTGTCTTGTCAATGCTGGGATTGTAACCCAAACCAAGCACGTGCCATGACTTTTCGAGTGGATGAGTCAGCCCGTAAAAGGTAATCAGACCTGGAGGTAGAGTCCCAAGCTTCCACAGCACCCTGTCTTCATTCTAACAACAACAAAGCAACAAATGAACTTTGGATTAAACTTTGTTCTCATATACTACTATGTTACTCCACAAAACTTCCAGAAAGTCACCCCCTCCTCCAACCAATGCACACATACACTCACAATGGTACACATACAAACAATGAAAATAATCAGAAGAGAAAAAAAGAATACAAGTCATACCATATTCTGCCATTTGTGGTATATACCGGTTATATCCTTCTTCTTCCACTCCTTTAGATCGAACATATTCATTCCATATGCCCATCCACAAGCATTTGGATCAAAGTTCTTAGAAATGTGAGGATTGGAGAAGTTCAGATATTTGTCAAACCTATGGAAGCTCTCACCACATGTTTCAACTGCACCATTAACTTTTCCATGGAGATCAACCGACCAAAGCCCAGTCAAGTCTTTCTGAACAACAATGTCATCATCAAGGAAAAGAATTTTGTCCAATTTTGGATAGACCTGTGGGAGATAGAACCTTAGATGGTTAAGCATTGAAAGATACTTTGGGTTCCTGTACTTCAGGTTAGAGGAACCAGCAGATAGTGTGGTGGGATGAGCCGCCTTGAAATAGTACTCTTTCATAGCAGCAGACTCCAACTGACGTAGAACAGGACAATATGATGAGTTCAGCCACTTGAATTCATCTACATTTTCAACGTGGATTGTAGCTTTACCCGGGGGATTCAATAGAAACCACATATTCATCGCACCAAAGTTCAACTTATCAGTAACAAGATGGAAAACGTGTTTCCCAGGATCCTACAAGTCAAGAAAAATTCTTTTCTTAAGAAGCAGAAGCAAAATGTTAAGAAACATATGTTTGGCTTGGCAGCAGTGGCTCAGACTGAACAGAAAACACCACTACTTATCACTACATGCAAACAACATATTAGTACATAGATAATATATGTTGACCAATAGTGGCAGGACAAACATTAGGTGCGTGCATGTATATTGTGCACTAGAATACTATTCACAAAGCAAATGTTAAGGATAAGTACTGTACACATGCATGCATCTGTGGCTATACGTAAGAAATTGCACAGCAATTGTTCTTATGGATACACAATCCTATGGCAATGTATGTTTATTCAAGTAAATTTGTAGATACTACATGCCAAATGGACCTACAACTCTACAAGCATCTCTGTTTGTACACCACTTCACACTGCATTTTACCAATTAAATATAATACACGATTGATAGTAATATTGCTTGATAATAGCCAAAATACTATCTTTATGCTACAAAGCAAAGATTACACTAGACCCATAAACCTAGTTGTAACATGAGAAAACATAGACCAGTCGGATATTATACCTTGGCATTCATAATTGCTGAGTTGACCACTACTGAAGCAGCAAGAACATTATCCGAAAAGAGGGCATAATGGTAAAGATTTGGGTTTTCCAGATTCTCACTCCGAGGGAACTTTCTTTTCTCAGGTGGGAGGAGGTAATAATCTATAGTCAAGCGCATGGCCAGACAGTGAAGCCCGTTTGGTATTGTCTTTGCAGCTAGCTGGCTAAGGAATGTGCTCTGCTTTTTCAGACTTCTGACTTGCTCATCCGCAGATTGCAGCATGGCTCTTAGTTTCCCAGTGACAAGGTTGCAGTTGTACAATTCCTCTTTGGCTTTAGACAGCACTTGGCCCATTAGTTTAATCTTTTCAGGTGCACTGCCATAAGTATATTTGATGTTCACACAATATATAGATACAGGGAATTAGCATTCAGCTGATAAACATAGACAATGTTAACACCCATTACCTGGTGTGCAGATCAGAATCAGTATTTGCATCTCCTATAGAACGCTGGCTTTCCTTGAGCCGATTCTGCAACTCATTGGCCAAATCAGTTTTGTTTTTCATCCTTGCAAGACTTGTATATACCCTTGCCATTATCATTTGATCACGTATCAAGCGTATAGTTGAATCAGTGTTTTCACTATCAATGTCTCTCCTCCAGATGCTATATTTCCCTAAAACTGCAGAGTCCACTGATTTAGAACGCTCAATGGCAGCATTTTCCAGCTTTATAGTCACTTCATCATCTTGTTTTATCATGTCAGCAGCACGCTTTTCAAGCCTTTTTTCTCTCAGTTGCTGCAAGTTATTGCACAGTCAGTGAAAGGATCAGATGACGAAAATTTTTAATTTTTGAGAACAATGAATAAAGAGAGTAGACAGGAACCAGTCCAGGGACTTACTCTTCGAGCCAATTTAGCTGGTGTCTCAAAGAAAATGGAATTATCTTCTGTAGTGAAAAAGGATAGTAATATCAAACATCTAATTCAAATGAAACAACAAAATCCAACATTGTGCACGTATATTTTGCTGAAAAACCTATACCATTTGAAGTATGTTCCTCCTTGAATCTAGATTTTTCTTGTTTGGTCTTCAAAGCTTCTCCAGTGACCTTAAGTACAAAAGTAAGAAAAATAAATTTAATGATTCTGTGATCTTAATGTCATTTGTCCACTAACTAAAGTAAAATTATGCTGATGCTGACCTCAGCAGAAGTGGCATTATCAGCAGACCTTTTGTTCCCAGCTACTTTCCAAGAGGCGGACAATTTATCTTTTCTAAAAAAGTCGATATTTAAAGGCCCCAAATCATTTGCACTGGCATTAATAACGTCAATCACCTATAAGAATGATTAAATCAGCAGAAAACACATAACAAAAGCAAAGGTACAAATATTTAAACCAGCATTTGCTCAATTAGAATGAGACTTGTAAGGACCTACATCTTTCGAGAATAAAGAATTAAGATGTTGCAATGCCAGCCTTCCTCTCCAATCTAAATCCTGCTAAAAGTAATACCTTCTCATTAAACTACACATATGAGCCAGACATCAGAAATATGGCAAACTTAAAAAGGTGCCAGCAAAGATACCTGTCTGCTGGACAATATTGATAATTCACTGTGACCTGCAGAATCATAGGTAAATATTAATAGTCAAATCAGAGAAAATGAATAACATTTAATCATACATGCGCAAGCTTCAGAACTAAAAGAGTATATGTAGAATTCACTGTTTCTGATGACCATAGATGAAAGATGGGGAAAATATAAATGGTTTGAAAAGGCACAAGGTTTAGCAACATATCCAATAAATTTATATGGAACGGCTCCATCTATACTTTTTCCTAATTTCTTTGTTGCATATTGTGCAGATTCTATGTGTGTCTGCCTCTGAGTGTGTGTGTGTGTGAGAGAGAGAGAGAGAGAGGAAGAGGAGGAGGAGGGCAGAGATTACAAATTACAGAGAATATAAAGCAATAAATACATCACACAACTGAAAGAAATAGAGGGTTCTAACAAATCTCAACTTCACCACCCTAGATCTATGTTGCTAACTTGCTACATTCAGAAACAGGCTCACATATATATATAATTTTTCTATGCCTGTGAACATTCTCTACCCTAACACCATCTCCTATAGATTCTCTATGCCTGTGAAACTAAGGGGGCAGTACCATGATCATTCAGCGAAATTTGCTAACAAAACCACCTTCATTCATCTGAATATCTGCATGCAATACCTATTCTTCTTTGCCAACAACCATTTCAAGAAGTCTACCTAAATGTAAAGAGAGAAACAAACGTAGAATACCTAATTGTAAACTAACCTCAGAACTCTTAATGGGGTAGCTTTTATCATAATAACGAAGCAAACACAGCTTGTCAATCATATGGTAGGATCAAAGCATAAGACCAAAAAATGAGACAGTGGCTGTACAACATCTGAGTCATCTGTTATACCTTCAAATCTTTCATGATGCCAATCACCCAAATCTCAACATGAACTTTTGAGAGAGAAATAACCCACATCTAGATGTGAACTGCAACTGAAGAAACTCTATTCCTCACAGAAATTTTTTTTAAAAGCATCAACTAAGATAAAATCTGGGCAGTATCCAGCCAAATTAGGTGTTTAAGGTTACTAGTGATGTTGAGTTTTAACGAACCATTTTCAATTTCGTATCCAGTAAGAATACATCATGTCTCATAAAAGTCAGTTATCGCCAATGCTTTAAATCCAATAGCATTAATCCATTGAAAATGAAAGAACGCATCCGTTTCAAACATACGCTCTTCATTACTAAATTTATGATCTATAATCAAGTACTAGGTCTAGAAATTCACGATTAAATACTATAACTCCAATCGCTAATAACACGATTCCCCAATCCGTAAAATCAATTCATCTACAAAAACCCCAAAAACAGTAACAAAACAAAACAGCTCACAAAGACTAACCAGAAGAGGCGGTGACAAAAAGGCCGCGGCCGACGAATAGAAAGGATAAGGCTAGGAATGTGAGGAAAAACACGAAGATGGAAGCTAATACGCGAGATCCAATGCCTTTACTCTTGCCACCGCCGGATTGTGATGCCCTCTTAATCGCCATGCCCTATCATAGACCTTCAAAAGCATCCACAGGCGGAATCGGTGAAAATCGCGCCACGCATTCAACTCTATAGAGAGAAAATCGCCAAGTACGACAAATTTTAGAAGGAGATTTCGGATTATCGTTCAGGCTACTTGATCGAAGTTCGTGATTTAGCGCAATGTGTAAATCTGGATTCACTAGAACACACAGTAAAGCGTGAGGAGAGAGATCATGTGAGGAGCGATCTGGATATTCGGGTCGGGTTTGCGGCAAACCAGCTTTTTTTTATAATTAATTTATACAGATTTAGTATTAGGAGACATTAGTAGTATGATTACTCTAATTTAATGATTATTAAGCTAGATTATAATTTGATTATATTCATCTAGTTCTTGAATTACTCCATTTAATTCGTGCTGAATAAATGAAACGTTTAATGGATTGATTTCATTGACAGGGAATGTGATACTAAATCATTCTACTTCTAATCTAAAATTACTGATCAATAGCAGTAGTTTGTTTGGGATTAAGCAAAATAATTAGATTATGTGTCTCCTCTCATATAAAATACATAATCTGAAACACAATTGATACGTAAGTTAAAAGTAACTAAATGGACTTTTATGACCATTTTTAATAAGTGATGGTGAATTATTTTATTGCATTGTGAGAGGTGGAGTAGTAGATCCTCTCCACTTATTCATGTCCGTTCGCTTTTCCATATAGCATTTGTCATGTAAAAATACTTGATGAGAATTAGGAGAGTTTTGTATCGAACCTGGCCCACAAAAAATGGCGTTCGGTTATGCTTTAATCATTCTGTTTTGGGCCTCCACTATGGAAGGAAATGACTCACAAGCCCTCATTCATATGATAAATTCCCAATTCTACCCTTCAGTCTCTAAATGGCGGGATGAGCGAAAAAAGGGGCGGGATGAGTGAAAAAATGGGCGGTTCATTTTGGCGCTTCCGATTTTGGGTGAATCATTTTGCGAATTTGAATTAATGGGGGTTGGTTGGGGAGATCACAACATAAATACATTATATTTGAGCTCGGTGTCGAGGTAAAGCTCGAAGATTTCATCTCGCCGGACTAAGGTATCGTCCCTTTGGTTTGTCAGTCGGTCGTCACTCATGCTTGACTTTGGAACGACGGTCGTCGGCATTTGTTGTACTGGTACAGTGACTTCATTTCCCTGTGTGTTTTGCAGGTGAAAGTGCTATGCCGTCGTCAAACACCGAAGAGCCCAGCCGTGGTGCAGGTGGTAGTGTAGGTGAGTTCAATGTTGGTCATTGTTCGCATTCATATACTGGCCTGGTAAGTGCAAATTTTTCATTGATTTCACCGGGTTTTTTGTTTTGATTGCGACATGTAGGAGGGAATGGGGTTCGGCGTAATAAATTTCGCAAGGGTGAGCGGACACGTCGAAGTTGGATCGTCCGTGAGGAGGAAATTTTGGCTGCTTCACTCGTTGATCTCGTTGCTCGTGGCTGGAAATCTGACAATGGATTCCGAACTGGGTACCTTGCCAAGATCGAAGACGACATTCGTGCCGAATTCCCCAAGTCCGACATCAAGGGAAATCCTCATGTTGTGTCAAAAATGACAGCTTGGAAAAAATGCTACAACAGCCTCAGCCGCATACTAAGCCGGAGTGGGGTTGGTTTCAATACCAATGGGGACTACAAAATAGACATCGATGGTGATCAGTGGGCTCAATGCGTGGCGGTATGTGTTTGCTAAGCACACTACAGTATTTATTTCGATGTCACTCCCTTGTTTAGCATGATATGTAGTCGTGTCTTCAATCAATGTTTTCTAATTTTGGAGTTGCAGGTAGACAAAGAGGCGAAATTTATGCGTAACAAGCCATGGCCGTTATGGGAATCTTGGAAACGTATTTTTGGCAAGGACCGTGCATCTGGGGGTGCAGCAGAGACAGTGGGTGTTGCTTCCACTAGATTGCGACCTCAGCCGGCAACTGGCAGCCAAGTCAATGAGAACGACGTCTACTATCCGTCCTTCGACGATTTCCTTGGGTCTGAGATTCCGCCACCCATGTCCCCTGATGTTGATACTCCTACCAACAATGAAGCTCAATCCAAGCAGCAAGTATCGACCATCAAGCAGGGTAGCAACAAACGCAAAGCGTCGGCCTCTGATGACGCCTTGATGGAGTTCCTAGAGAAACTGCACACGCAAACAAATTCCCGCTTGGATGCGATATCAACTAGAATTGGGTACGAGTTTGATTTGGGTAAGGCTCGTGAACAAATCTTTGACAAGCTCTGTGCCGTTGATGGGCTAACACTTGCCCAGCGTTATGCATTGTGTAACATCCTAGGTGACAAGCCCCAACGTCTCGAAGTCTTCAAGGGGATGCCGGACAATGCGAAGCTAGGTTATGTGCTGATGCTACTCGACAACAACCGTCAAGGAGATTGAAGTGGGGCATTGTGTTTCAACAGATGGGTGGTTATGTTTTGCTTATAAACTGTGTGCTAGCACTTATGACTATTTTGGTGTGTTTGTAATGGTGTGTTATTATGACTTTTTGGATCTTAGTTTCGGGTAGGAGATTACTATGTGTGCTTTACGTGCACGCGGTAGTCCAAGTTTTCTTCTTTTGTATGCTCTACCCATGTATTTTTGCTACTAACTATGGATCCTCACTGATGTAATATTTTCCCTATTATTGATTGTGTGTTGATTACTTGGACTTGTTGGTCCCGGTGTTGTTTGAGCATGGAACTAAACTGTGAAGTGGTGGATGTATTGTTGGTCCTGGCAGTTGCCGCCTCATATATTGTGTTGGTGTTGCTAAATATGGGCATAGTTTATGTGGTCATGTAATATTAATAAGGATAGGAGATCTTGCTGCAAGGAAGAATAGGAGCTGAAAGGAGAGGTGGTGTACCCAGCCAACATAAATGGTTTACATCCAATTAAACATGTCAACTAATAAAATTATTTTTAGAAGATATTTATTATACCACTTTTATTAAATAGTATTGCATAATCTTAAAATATGAAAATTAAAAATATTTTTTTCACTAGATCTTCTAATAATCCTTTAATATGGAGTACTAGTTAAGAATTGATTCTAATTTTGGATTGTTAATTATTTATTAAATAGTATTACATAATCTTAAAATATGAAAATTAAAAATATTTTTTCCACTAGATCTTCTAATCTAATAATCCTTTAATATGGAGTACTAGTTAAGAATTGATTCTAATTTTGGATTGTTAATTATTTAGTAATTAATCCCATCCGTGTATATATAAGTACGTATATATATATATATATATATATATATATATATATATATATATATATATATATATACGTACTTATATAGTTATAATTTAATTTTATATTTATACTAGATTACTAAATAAAAATATGACCGTTTAATACACTAAAAGATAGAAAAATGAAATTTTAGTCATGCTTTTCATTTGTCCTAATTTTATACTATCATATATCACAACTCTATAAAATTTACACGTAAATATCATTGACCAGAAAATTATACTAGTATAATATTCTCCAGAAAGAGAGTCCCAATTAAATTTTTAGTAACCATAATTTTAGTATGAGTGACATTGTGAACCTGTGGTTCATCTACAAGAACAATTATTAGTCAACATAAAAAAGATGTATCAGTTTAATGAAGTGTAATGGCCGGACCAATGCGAAACGTTGAACATAGTTTGATCATTAGCATACAAGTGAACACAATATCCGAATGTCTGCATTCATTAACCAAATAAACAAATACAACTAAACCAAGACTAGCGGTTGTTCCACATATATTGTGCTATTTCTTCGCGTGTTTGTGTCCACTGCGCGGATGGTTCCACAGATTCAACAAATTCTTGACCTTCAAACTCGGCATCCTGTGCAAACGGCATAGTCTCACCATCCAGCTCAGCTTCTATGGGGTCGTTTTCCATTTCGCGCCGTATGAAGTTGTGTAATAAGAAACAACTCATTATTAGCCGAATCTGGGTCTGAATCGGGTAATATGATGCACTCCTAAGGATACCCCACCGCATTTTCAACACAGCAAAAGCACGCTCTATTATATTCCTAGCTTTCGTGTGTCTCATATTAAACATCTCTCTCGGATTTTGTGGTATGGCCGTGCCAGGTCCCCACTCTTTCAAGTGGTATCTAACTCCTCGAAATGGTGTCAGAAAACCGTTGCTATTTGCATACCCATTATCGCAAAGGTAGTAACATCCTGCCACGACAAGGTGCATATATATTAGTTCATCATATGTGCATTATGTTCACTTGAACTGCGAAGTAAACTAAACATGTGAAGAACATAACAACATACAGACCTTGTGGAACCTTAAACCCATCTGGCTGCGCCACTGCATCTCGTAGCACCCTGGAATCCCCAGCTGACCCCTCCCACCCGGGGTAGAAGAACACAAATTGCATGTTACGGTCACAAGCAGCCAACGTGTTGGTTGATATTTGACCCTTTCTATTTCTATAACGTGATTTATCGGCATCACCTACCAAGACATTAATGTGTGTCCCATCCAACGCCCCTAAGCATCCCTGCATCAAAAAGCATGAACAATGATAGCCATTTAAGAACATGTAAATTAAAAACAATTTTGTTAGAGGTACCTTGAACCATTTCCAACGGTGGTCGTTACAGTCGTCAGTGACCGGAGTCGCCTTAGGTATGAGAACTGTGTGAAGACTTAGAATAGCAGCCAGCACCTTATTCACATAGTAGGAAACCGTGGATCCGGACCTAACAAAGTTGAAACGGACAATTCGATTTTTCTGGTGGTGCGATAGTACACTTAGAAATATGGCCAATTGTTCTTCCACCCCAAGCACTTTGCCAGTTCGCAGCCCTGCTCGGTCCACTAAAAGTCTACATAATCTTCCAAACGTATTTCGATCCATACGCAAATTAGATATACAGTCAATGTCGCTGAAGTTCACTAGCCGTCCGAGGTGTTCTTCTTGACGAGGGATTTTTGATAGGACACTGTATCTTCTTGCGTGCTCTAAAATTATACGCTTAGCCCTTCGTGTCCTAGCATTCATATACCGACGGACAAGCACCGTAGTCTCAACTCGGTATACATCCATGATGTCTACTAAGAGCATGCATATCTGTGCAGAGTCGTGGGATCTCATCGTGCTATATTAAATCCTACCAAAAACAAAATTTGATGCAGTACGAAAGATCACGTTTCACAGAATGCTAGAGAACCCACGAACCACTACTTGCGTTTACACACCACATTACACAAACCAACTAACTATACCAGCAATCATAAATTTCATAATAATCATTTTATAAGCCAAACTATTCTATTGCTACTGAACTCATTTAAAAGCACCTAAATTGGCTATAAATTCAAATAATAGCATACGCAAATATGTGTAACCAGGGGTTATTTACCTAGCTATGACGCTGCAAATTTGAGGACCGGTTGAACCTCCGACTGGAACGAGTACACCGGCGGATCTTCGTCGACACGGCGAAACCGAACGGACTATGTACGCACAATAGCATACCAAATAATCAGAAAAACAGACGGAGGAGATCATTAATCGAACAATATTGTTCCGAATCTTACTGTTGACTGACGGAATGGAGGTCGCCGGTCGCGAGCGTTGTGTGCTGGGCGCCGTTTGTCACCAAAATTAGGGCTGGAGTTGCCTCGTTTCAAAATGAGACAATTTGAGGTGATTCTAAATTCACAAGGGCAAATTGGTCTTTCTCTTCAACAACTCATCCGATTCTGGCCTCATTAGAATTTTATCTCACAAAATTTGGAAGAAAAGTAACAGCCCATTTATGAAGCAAACAGTGCGGGCCAATGGGTTTAGCTTGGGCTTTCAAGTATTCATGCATGGAAACCGAACGGTGGTTATTGGGCAGTTTTGAGGGCTTATATGGCCATTACGGGGAAAGCGAACGGACCCCATTAAGGTTTCATCATAAAATGAGTCAAACCTTCCATCAGTTTTCACCATAAAATTAATTGGTGATACAATAAGTATTTAAGTTAATCTCTTTAACTTCACATTTAATATGAGACAACCTACTTAATGACTTTCTTAACAGTTTCATCATGTTTTGTAAAGTTGTCACATTGATCTTTTACTTATATAAAAAAACTTGGTACTTTACTACATTAAGCAATTATCGAATCGAATGTGATTAAGATACCATACAACAAGAACAATGACAGAATTAGAAAACGAATGAACACAAAGAAGAAGGTTATCAAAGTCAGACTAAGGGATCACCATCCCTATGACAGAGGAAGAACGGAAGTTGGTTCCGGCGGAGCAGATATTGCTACAAGGAAGAACGGAAGTTAACCCCTAGTTAAAGCAGAACTACCACACCATGAGGTCGACAGCAACTCCAAATGCCTAACTTAATGTAGTTTTCTTACCTCCTGTAGGCTAACGGTGGGGTTGGTCGACCCCATTATCACACAAATAGTACTTTATATAACCTCGACAAAGGGGGAAGTAGAGCAGCATCATAAATGGACCATGCAATTTTAAATTTTCTGTAGGCATTTCTAAAAAGTACAACTGATGTCCTCTACAAAGCTATCCATCAAACGAAGTTCCAAGTAGAATTCACATCATTCCTAGAGCTAACTCTCAAAGGTCTAGTACAAACACGAGCAAAATGTGATTCTACCTAAAGAGAAATGTGGTTGGTTATGCTCAGCAACACAACAGCAGCAAGGATCACTGGGGCAGGGTGATTGCCACATCCAAGTAATCGCCTATCTGTGTATGCAACAACCAAAAACCGTTATACAGTTAAATCAATTTTGGAAAACTCCAAAAAGTTCGCAGGTTTCATCAAAATCCATAGTTAACTTTCTATTTTACGGTTTCATCAAAATCTATTTTGTTGTGTTGTTCATCAAAAGGCATATTAGTGCAACAGTGTTTAGCCTAAAATTTATGTTACCTAAGCCTCAGGGGAAAACAAGGTTACCTGAAAGCTAAGATCACCCAGTGCCTTGCTTCCGCTATCAGGCCGCCTTGCGTTAGGGTAAGAAAATGTTCTCCCCACCTTCATAAGACAAACAGAATCATCTCAAACACAGAATTAATTATTTGCTTTTGTATTTTCAGCGACTGCTCAATGTCATAAAATGTATACTTACAGGCTAGAACTGATTTTACTGTATTTGTTAATCAAATCACCATTATTGAACAAAACAATAGCAAGGTAATGTTGGTTAACAAGATAGAGAAAAAATGAGAGGATACGCGAACCCACAATTATTTGTAACAAGACCACTGACCTCTCTAACAACAAAACGACCACGTTTATCAGGATAGACAAAAGCAAAGGACAGCATAGCATCTCTTCTTCTTGCTTCAGGGGCTACCTCTTTAACCTGCAGAATGACAAAAGGCACCATTGAGAAGAGAGGCAAACATATAAGGAATGCAGAGGATGGATTACTACTCCCTCCGTCCCAACTAAGTTGAGTCGTATTCCTCTTTGGGATGTCCCAACTATGTTCAGTCATTTCCTTTTTTAACAAAAAACAAAACATCCAACCACTCTTACTTTAATCCACTATCTACTTTACTCTCTCTTTATCTTTCCTACTTTATTCCTCTATCTTACTTTTCAACACAATTTCTTAATCTCCGTGCCCAAAAGTTATGTCTCAACTTAGTTGGGACGGAGGGAGTATTATAACTTGTTCGACCTATAATTACTGATCACTACTCGCAAAACGTAGAACATTAAAGACTAATATTGGATGCTAAGCTAATGAGAATTTTCCCAAGCCCCAAACAAAAACACAGTGACTATTCCATTCTTCAAAACCTTTTCTAGGATGTACCAAATTACTGTCTCAAGAATTATTTAAGTGCTCAGTGATGCTAACCAAGTTAATAATGAGAATAAATCAATATGGAGTAACATAGAAGCATAAAAAGAATCTGATTCTGCCTCAACTAATATTTCTTTCCTTGCAGCCCGAAATGGTGTTCTAGAAACCATGCAGGTACATACCAGATCAGTCAATTCACGCAAGGTTGCATCCATCCATGTATATATTTGGACCTCATCTTTGGGCTCCTTGCCCCTCACTGCAAAATCTTCATCAGTATGATGGCCTCCAACCTGTTCAAAGTTTTGGTGCCGTAGATTAGGAAATTTTGCTAACAGAATTACAGAAAGTATGAGACTGCTTTTCAAAACGGGAAGCATACCTTGGTGAAAACTCGAAGCATTAGCGGACAAGTCTGTGCAACAATCAGCAAGCAAACAGGGTGAAAGTCAAAATCAGAATTGCAAATCGAAAAGGGAAAGCCATAAATACATTGAATAAGAGATAGGGAATTTACAAGGAAAACAAGAAAAACATTAGCTTGACGAGTAATCTTGATACTCCAAGAGAATCGTGATTGAAGGATGATTGATCCCTACTTTTCTTATATAACTTAATACAAAGAGTGCAAGCACAGGAATGCCTACATATGTGTTTGTAGCAAAACTTTAGCAAAGGACATTCCTACCATTCTATTTTAAACTCTTCACTAATATGGAACAAAATTTTCAGAGCTTGTAACACAACTTCGAAACTGAAACTCTCACCTACTAAATAATTAAACAACTAGCCATTGAGGAGTTTCAATTAATCCAACATATCAGAAATATTGCCTTCCATCATCCCAAATCATAGACAATTCTAAATAAATCCCCCGAGTCATAAACCCTAACTCGCCCAAGTAATTAGGCTCTTAAACAGGCATTGCAAATGAATCGCGAAAATATTTGCGAGCAAAAGTACAGAAATGAAAAGTTCATCCGAGAAACCCTAGATGTAAACGAGAAACGCCAGAATTAAAATCGAGAGCGTGCAGAGATGGATGGATGGAGGGAGGAGAGAGAGAACCTTCTCACGATCGACAGGTTCGGGGCGAGGTGGGGGCCTGGCAGCTGGAGGCGGAGGCAGGCCTCTCCCCGGCGGAGCCATGGGTCCTCTTCCCGGTCTTCTCTGAATTTCTGCCATCACTCAATGCTCTGCGACTGTAAACTGTGGTTTGCAGTTTTGGTTTTCAATATACAATTTGAAAGCCCGTTTTGAAAAGGCCCGATTAAAGACTACCATCATATAAGTTGGGCTGCGAGAATAAATTTTGAAAGGGATTTTCGTTACATTTATCTAAGTAAATTCTAGGTTTTTTAATTAAGTACTCTTTAAAAATACTCTAATCATAACAAATAATTTAAATTATATATTGTTACATGTTATGATAGTATATATTTTTACATACCGATTATATTTATTGTGAAAAATGTATTAAAATACTCTATAATTATAGATTGGGTGTTTTTGTAAAAACCAATGAAAAAATGTTAAATTACCTTGCATGTGCAAAGTACAATGTTTATGGACTTTCTTTTTTCATTTAACTAATTTATCACAATTTTCTTAGATCTTGTTTCGAATAGATACACTTCACTTAAATTTCAGATGGGGGAGTCGTTTATTTGGTGTTACGATGTCGAATCGTCAAGAATAGTGTTATTAGTTGTTTTTTGATGGTGCTATTATCGTTCTCTTGACATTGTCGTTTCTTTCGACGCTGATAATGCTTTTAATAATAATCACCGTATGTATTCTTAGGTTTACAATTTTACTAGTATCTAATTGAATCTATATATCTCATTATCCATCTCTCTTTACATCCTCCAATTGATCATGTTGCATTTGCTTTTGGCGATGCCGACAATGAAAATACCTCAAATTTGGGCCTATCGTCAATATCCTAGATACACCACAAGCCACATCCATCCAAATAAATTCTAATAATTAAAGTTAATTAAAGATAAATTTATATACAAATTTTGGTTTATTTCAAATTAAATTACTAATTATATGTTACATCAAATTGTATGAAAAATTCCATCAATTTTGCATTAGCGAGGACGTGACACTAAATTAAAACTCCACCCTTGCTAGATCATTTAAATTCGAACGCATAGACTTTTGATCACTTTTTCACTAGTATAGTTAATCTACCAATAGGTGCTTTTGATCACTAGTATAGTTAATCTTTCAATAGATACTTCTGATCACTCGTATAGTTATTCTACCAATAGGAACTATCCAACTAGGCATTACTAGTGGCAAGTTAAATGATACTAGTAGTAATAGTATTAGTTGTAGTGTTGATTAATTTATTTAATGTTTTTTTCCCATTAGTTAAACAAGTAAATTGAATTAATTAAAACAACTTATTTAATGTGATTAGATAGATGTATGGTCATAATTTATAGTACTTCAATCTCTATAAAACTTATTGTTTTGTAATAATAGAGATTTAATTAGCAAATTCTAACTTAGACAAGTGAGAATATAACTTGATACATTTTTCATTGGCAAAGGTCAAGCAATCTTAATGAAGGATAAAACTATAATTTAAGTTTTTTTATATAAAAAAAAATCAAAATGCTTGATGGCCTTTTTGTTCTTCAACTTTTTTATTGAAATAAGGGAATGCGCACGGTAATGACATTTCTGATCAAAGGAGAATTATAGGCCGGCTTTGCTATTTGGGAGGGAGTCGCCTCCTAACTCCGTCGATGGCAAATGTGAATGAGGTTGGATTGAGCTTGGATATATCATTTTTAAAAACAAGAAGAAAAACTTTGGTATAATAAATTTGCAAAACATAATCATCTTGAATGCCAAATTAATCTATTTTAAATTTTGTGTTTATAAGGACATGAATTAAATCATACTAAAACATAATCGTCGAATTGGTTAATTACATAGACAATGTAATTAACTTGGACTAGGAAATCACACTTGACTACTAATGGATCAAACTTGGTCCATCCTTTTCATTTCTCTCTTTTGTAGGATGACCAAGTTTGCTCCATTATATCAAATTAAGCATGAAAATACTCTCAAAAGCTAAGTTAAATTTAGTCATCAAAATCATACAAATTGAAGGCTCCTTCTAGACATTCACTTCACTAGGTGGCGCCGCCAAAGTGAGGCGGTGGCCAAACGGCCGCGCCACCGCCACCGCCACCATCGGTTATGTAAGACAAGCACGATAATGGGACCAAACACAACCCTCGGCTTTTCAAGTCACCCTTTGCTTCTTCATAGCTTCCATTCTCATCAACTGCACCCTGCAATGCATATGGGATAATAAATCATTCTTTCAAATTCCAAGTATAATGTTTTAGATTTTGTTACTCTTTTCCTACATGAAATCTCAAAGAACCCTAGTAACAAAGTAAAAGAAAATTAATAATTGCGGAAAAACAAAATTTGTGATTAAGTAGTATTTTCAAATTTTATTTATCTAATCAAATGTTTAATCAATTTTCATAACAAAATCCATTTTATAAAAGAGAAAAAGTAATAAAGTTGTAGTTATCTTACCCCTTTTGTTACTCTATTGATCTTGATCCGTGAGGCCTTCATATAAGGAACGCTTAAAGTCTGCATGGAGAAAACAGGTAATATTTTTATTAGATTTCATATTTCACTAAATCCATTGTCTTCATATATGGTTATACATTGAAAGCTTTGAATTGCACATCTTGTTACATGCATTGGTATTCTAGCTAGCTATATGTATTCAAAAACGAAATTTATAATATCAAATATAGTGAAAAACGAAAGTAAATAGACGAACGAAAGTAAAGATCGACGACAACTTCAAAAGCCGGAACAAGCTAACAACATGATATTTTTTGTTGCAATACATTATTTTGCAGGTTGGTTTTCTCATTTCACCATATTTATTCAATTAATTTAGCTTATATATATATATATATATAAGAGGCAATAAAATACATAGAGGAACAAGTACCAAGAAGAATGTTTTTTTTTAACATGTGTGTCAGTATTACCTCTACTTGTGTCTGTAGAAATTTGATGTATCCAATGGCCTCCATTAGTACCGATGCTGTGTCTGTCTGCAATATTCTCCAACGCCCACATGTCATAATTCCATTACATATAAGTAATTTAATTTAATTTTTTGAAGATATATATAGAAAAATTGTTTAGGGCATCTTTTATTGAGATTCTAAGCATGAAACTTTTGACTACTGCTGCTAATTTCTTTTAACTGTTTTCTTCTTTCATTATTATATACTCCAACTTTTAAGATCCCAAATTTTACCTCAGCCTTTATGCAGAAAATATTGCTTCTCAATCGGTGTAATGTCACATGCATACGACAACATACAGTGTAAGCGTGGGCTTGTGTGTAATAAATGATGATAATCATGTATGTGTCTGTCTTGTATTTAAGAAACCCTAATTATTGATCATTCAAGGTTTTGTACGATGCCATAATTCATAATGGTATGATTACCAAATTGGAGTTAATCCTTGCCAGCTAGATGATAATTTATAGGACAAATTATCGAAAAAAATCATGAAGTTTTATCAAATTCGTATCCATCCGACAACTTTAAAAACCAACATAAAAAAATCATGAAGTTAAGATTTATTAGCAATTATCTGAAGATGATTTTTTTTGTGAAATTGTATATGGTAGACGAGAAATCATACATGGATGTAACTATCAGTGAGTTAAACGTTGTCGTCTATTTATACAGAAAACGACGTCGTTTGGTTAAAAAGCATCGACAATTTATTAAATGGAGATCACCAAACTTGACATTATAGGATAATTGCGAACAAATTTAAACCTCATGGTTTTTCCAACTAATTTTCAAAGTTGCAAGGACGGATCAGAATTTGACCAAAATTCATAGTTTTTCAAGCAATTTGCCTTGATTTATAAGATAAATGCAAAACATGATGTTCTTGCAGTAATACTAGTATAATTTTACCTTGCCAAAAGGTGCTACCAATTGTTGAAGTGCTGCAATTCTATCTCCCAATTTCTCTTTTCTCACCTGAATTGTCAATTTTTAAAAAGCGTTATAATTATGCAATAGACGTATAAGTATAAGATGCCATAGACATAATCAAAAATATTTTCGACCACTCAATACAACACCTTAAATGGAGGGATAGAAGATCGCGCTTCTAACCGCGATTTCTTAGGCGGTTTTTGAATTTGCGACTTTGGCTCCATTTTGTTGGTGTTGCGTCTCGCTTCTGTTACTACTCCATTGCTTGAAGCTGATGACACCTTTCAAAAATTCAAAAAAGAATAAAGTTGTTCAACAAAATAATTATAATGCATGGCCCTCTTGTCAATATCCAACTGAAAAAGATCCAATTTTCTGAAAACAAAATTAAAAGGTGTACATATATAATGCAAAAAGCTGAGAAAAGGGAAGCCCTCTTTCAAATAAAGGAAAAGAAAAAGATATCAAATACACTAAAAAGCAGCTATAAAATGACTAGGAAAGACTCCTAGCTTTCCTATTTCTTAGTTCCAAAGGATTAATAAAATCATCACACCAATTTGAATGATATGGTAAAGCCATAACAAATTATAATTTTTTTCAAAAAAAAAATAAAAATTGATCCTACTGTTCATATTTATCTAGCCATCAATTCGGTAAGGACTAGATACAAGTTTCAGTAATTTCCCCAAATTTAAATAGAAAAAAATTTCGATAAGGCCATAAGGGCTTAAGCCCCTCCCCTCTCCTTACTGTGTCCGCCAGTGGTTACGAACATGAAACCCAGGAAAAAAGTGACAAACCTTATTAGAGCCATAAAATGGGATCTGAAGGGATTGATGCATCTGATCCAAACCATAACTAGAAAACTCATCCCTCAAAATCCCAATCTGACTGTGCGAGGCCGCCGCCGCCGGAAAATTGGCCGTAAACCTAGACGACGCCAGGAGATCCAACGCCTCCAAATTCATATCCAAAGATCCCGGCGCTGGATTGATCAGGCTCGAGTACTCGGCCGGAAAAATCTGCCTCGTGTGGTTAACGCTATTGCCGGAGTAAAAATCCGGCGAATTCATTTTCCCGTATGAGGAGAATGATTTCAGCAGAAACTTCGTTGCGACGTCGTTTTGCTGCAGATCAGAGCTATGCTGCTGCTGATGCTGATGCTGATGCTGATGCTGGTTTCTTAGGGTTTGCTCGTTGCCGCCTCCTCCTCCTCCTCCTCCGCAGCTCAGTATGTCTGAGTATTTGCGGTAGTAATGCTGCAGATCTTGGTCGGAGTGATTGTTGCTCCAATTGCTGAATCCCATTTCCATGGATGTGTGTGATGAATTTTCCTGCGGCTTCGTTTCACTCAAGCAATTGGAATTCCTGTGAAAAACAAATTAAAAAAAAATATATAAAAATATAAAAAATGGTTGTTGAAACCCTAGCTAGGTTAGAATGAATCTAGAGAGAGAGAAGGGGGATTACAAGAAGGAAGAAGGAGGCCAAGGAGTGGCATAGTTAGGTAGAGAAGAGCCAAGGAGTTGATCTTGGTGGTGATGATGGCTGTTTGCAGACTCCATAATGAGGTGATAATTTGTTTTAAACCACTTGAAAATCCCAAGATTAATGATTTCTTTTTTGTAAAGAAAATATTTTTTCAGCTAAGAAAGTAAAGCTCTCTCTCTCTCTCTCTCTCTCTACAGTTGCTCAGGTGACAGCCATATACTTTCAAACTCCTCTCTTTACTCTTTCAATGTCTCATCAAAAAGCAGCCTTGAAAAGAAAGGAAGCACACACCATGAAATGAAATCAAATAAACAACCGATGAATCAAGAAACCCTCACTCTCTCTCTCTCTCTCTCTTTTTTTCTTCTGTCAAAGCATATGGTTTGTTTAATAAACTATATATATGCCATGAAGAAGCTCTTCTTTCAATCCCAAGGTTTTGAAAGAAGAAGAAAGTAGTGTATAGAGAGAAATGATGGCTACCATGAGCTTTATCTCTCTCTCTCTCTATATATATATATATTTGTGTGTATATACACATGTTGGCAGTCTTTAAATATTGCATTGGGCCATGATGAGATTAGGGAGTCCCAAAGAAGGCCATGGGTGTCTAGCTATTTGATGTATATCTCTCCTCAATCAGTTGGTGTGGTCCAATTGCATGATTATATTGTTGTATATTAATTTAAAGAGGCTTTTCCAAAGAGATAAATGAAATTATGTTATACTACTTGAGGCCAAGACCGCCCATGACATCATCTGACGTTAACTCTTATCGCCCATGGATTTATTTCCAATGTTTATTTCGTTTTGAATCGTGGACGGATGCAAATATTTGTTTTGGTAGAGGTTGTATAATTTAAATTTCTAGTTTAGAATTTTGAGAAACTAAATTTCTATATTTCATAGTTATGATAGGGATTGTTGCATGACGATTCTTACATAGTGCTATAAAATTTAAAAAATTCACCAACGCTAGCTAGGTTCGAACGTAAGCCACTATTTGCTTCTGTGTATCCATCGATAGTTTTCATTGGTAAGTTTTGAAGTCGAGAAATTAGTGAGGATTTTCACTCCTTCGGATTGGATCGTTCCCATACACGTGTATCTTAGGGATTTCTTTCGAGTAAAAATAAATATAACTCAATTGTAATGAGACGAGAGAGTTATATGTAGTTACCTTTGCAATGTTAAAGTTTAGTACTAGTACTAGATAACTAGTTTTTTCAAGAAGAATAATCTTTTAGAATTGATGTGTATAGTGTTATTTTATCATCCTGAGCAATATATTCAAAGCAAAAATTTCTTAAATCCTAAGTCTATATATTCGACTTACTATACTACTACTATATATCTATAAGACGTACGATAACTATATTCGAACTTTTGAAGAGACGCGAGTTTTAATACACAATCAGTAAAGTAGAAGAGATAGAAAAAAAATGATTGAAGTATTGTTAGTGGAAAATGAGTCTCATCATTAGAGAAAAAAAAAGTTTTTCTAAAATAGAGAATTTATAATTTTAAGAGACAAACTAGCTAAAATTAAAATAATTCATATTTTTAAGGGATATAGGGTAATATCACATGCTGGATCCAAATTTAAATTTGGGAGTTTTTTGAGCGATTAAAAATATGACAAAATATATTTACATACCTAGTAAGTGCGGGTGATCTCATTGGACATCAATGATTTATATAGAAGAATGTTAACTAATATACAATCAATGTGCGATGCCGACGTATTTTATCACTAACTTAAATAAATAAAAGAAGTTAAATAAGTACATGTGATAGTCCACGACATAAGAGTGTCAATATCCTCACCAATTATATTTTCTCATGTTTTATTAATTTAAGATGTGTAATATAGGCTCGTGTATTTACTAGGCATGCCACACGCAGCCCCCGAACTTTAATTATACACATATACAAACTATTTATATCATTATGATTAATGGTGTGTTTGGCTGAACAAGATTAACTTATACCAAGATAGGCAAAGATCCAATATCATACACATTCATAAGTCAAAGACTATTTCTATTTAACATTAACCTGAGATTAAGTATCAAACTTTATATGTCCGATTGGACAACATTCATAATACTCATTACTCAAGAAAGTAATTGAGCGAAACTCTATGATTTACATATATCGTGGATTACTTATCAATTATGTGCAATTATCTTCAAACGATCTAAATAATTTGATCTGACCCGATCCCAGATCGAACAAGATTGATTACACACTAGATTTAACTTTAAACTACCGAAAATTTTGATTCGACCCCGGATCACAGACCAAACATGATTGATTACACTCTAGATTTGGCCCAAAGACCTTAATTTAACATTGTTACAAAATTGGGTTTTTACTTTTATGGGTGAGGGGTTAATCTGTCAGACAACTGCTCGGCCATCCTAATTGGACAAAAGTCCAAGCCAAGAACGATCATCTACTGCACCCAGAGACCTGACCCAAGGTGCCGTTAATCACGCTCTAGACAGGCAGCCACAGTTCATCCATCAGACATGGTTTCCTGTCTCCTTATAAATCAAGGATACAGAGGTACGAGCCTATAGAACATATCATGTTCAAATAAGGTCATTTTAATGGGTGGGGGGTTATGAATTTATAAATTGCAAAAAAAAAAAATCTACTAAATTTGAAACTAAGACGGCTATCGCCCAGGTTGCATTGATTTACTTGATTGAAAATTTGAAAATGATATGTGCAATGATTTATTGCAAAATACATAATTACACTTAGGCTAGTAATTCATTATACTTGTGGTTTGAACTTTGATTGTAGCTTTTTTTTTTTTTTTTTTTTTTTTACCAAAGGTGCTGAAGTGATTTATATACCAATCATTAAATATAGCGTGTGTTTCATGCAAACAATTTGAGATTTATAATATGATTAAACAAAAGATTTTATTTCACAATAATAAATCTATACCTTTACACAAATTGAACATGATTGATGCCGAATAATTATTAGTACAATTTATAAGTGAGTTTCAACTAAACGAATAAACTAGAGTACTAAGAAAAATATATTAGCTAAATTATTATATGTATAAAACAAAAATGTGAGGGTCAATGAAAGCTGATGTAGTAATAATTCACTTTTCAGTGTCTAGTAATCGAGGCCAAGCGTGCGAAAATTCCTGAGTTTCTGACATTGAGGAAATTTATAAAATTACTGTAAAAGAATTTATGAAATTACTGTAAAAGGTATTATATTCGTAGATGATATAATAAATACAGGCAGAATCATTCAACAAATATATGTTTTTATGTGAATGTGATACATCACACAGACCACCGAACTATAAGGACTGGATCAATCTTTGAATTCCAAAAATTTGAAGAAAAAGTAGACAATGACGTAGGAGGGAAATATATTTGAAGGATAAAAGAAAAGGAAATTATAAATATCTTTCATAGTTTTAGTGTAGTTAATTTAATATGAATATAATGACTTTATACACAGATTTTTCTTAAGTTCCCAAGAAAAATATAGCTTTCACAATCGCCAACCCTCACAAATAAATTCATCACATTGTAATTGCATGAATTCGTGGTCATTAACTAATTGAGCTTGTGCGAATATGATGGAAATTTTATAATTCAAAAATTAACCATTTCTAGTCTTAATTTGAATTCAAATAGGGGATTTTACAAGCAAAGTGATACATTCATCGTAAATCATTATAAATCGAAAAACTATATAATCATATATGGTTCTCACAATGTGATGGTACTAATTTATAAGAATAGTAGTACTAACTTATTTAAGTCTCTCCAAGAATAGTACTAACAAGAATCATTAGATGACAATTTAATCCGTACATATTGATTGATGATGGATGGTCAAAATCAATTTCAAACGAATTTATGTTTTTTAATTATACATGCACAAATTAACGATATTTTCTCAATGGTTATTTTTCTATTTATGATCAAATAATGGTTTTATACATTAAAATTATATTTTGTTACAATTTTCCTAATAAAGTTGATTTATTGACTAGATCTCAGTCCTACATTAGGAAAATATTTGTTTGATAGCAATAATCCCAAATGCATGAACTAGAATCCAACAGCCAACATGGTACATAGATTAGATAGATATGGATGAGAATGATTGATTTTCATTAATTTATCAAGTCTAAAAGTAATGAACATATTGGGTCATGAGCTACGATTCACCAAACTAATTAATCTGACCTGTTTTATAAGTAAGGTTTAGTCGGTTTCGAAGAATCTTAATTAAGGTTGGGTTATGATTATTTTTTCATTATAAATATCCATCTTATTTCATGTAATTATATTAAAATATAGTGTACCAAAACATCATTAAAATTTCATGGCCATGAAAATTCTTTCAAGTTAACTACAAACTCATGAAATCACTTCGTCGATCTTGACTAAATGAATGACCATAATATATTTTTCACATGAAAAAATGATTCTTTACACACAATAATATATTCCAATAATACTTAATACATAAAATAATAAATTAGATAAAACTGTAATGGTCAATGCATTTTTCCAAATTTGTACATGTACATAGTGTGCAGACATATAGAAGAAGCATACATACATTAAACAACAAAACAATAAAACTGTAACATGAATTCTCAGACATTATGATTATAATTTGAAATTTTCGAAAGGACAAAGGGAAGATTACCCATGCCATATAAGGACAACCCATTTGGTTGATGATTATAATGATGTCAAATTGACCTTTCCATGACATCATATTTTTTCTATTCTATCAGAATGGATTTTATTCTTGGCTTTTTACTATTCATCCACATACAATTCATCATCAATTTGCAGGCTTATGTGAATTTTGAGGTTTCAACTTTTTTTTCTCCTTATTATATTGGATATAGCGCTTCATCGAAGTAGACCAAATGTGAAAGCTTGGATAATTATTTTTTCTATTTTGGCCCATATATACTATCGGATCAGTTAATTTCTTATAGCTGGCGATTCGCTCTAATACCATGTAATCGCTCTAATACCATGGGAGAAGTTCATGGCCATCTTAAAGTTAATTGGTGATAGATGAATTAAGTGACTCATAGACTTATATAGTGATTCAGTTTTTAACACCGATGAGAGTACTATTAGAGAAAATAACAGCGACGATAACGCATGTAAATGGAGTATTTTTTTATTTTTTTTTCTGTCCGGATGCAATTTGATCCGGTTTACTCTATTCAAGGGTTAATTTAACGCAATATTTATATTCTCTATTTTTAGTTTTGAAATAATTTATACATTATTTTAATATAGTTAAATTTTTTTTATTTATTTTTTGTAAATACAACCTCCAATATTTTAAAGAAATTTGGTCCAGTGAAGTGTATCCCAAAATGAATATATAAGTTTCCAATTTAATGTAATTTTCATTAACTTTGATAATTAGGGTTCAATTTAATGTTTTTTCAACGCTTACTTGTTTCTTCATTAAGAAATTAAACTTGTGCCTAATCTCTCTCTCTCACAAGTCACAAACTTGTTAGTTAGTATATGTAAGTTGATTTTGAAATGACACCGATTTTAGCATTTAATATAAAATCAATTATACTTATTGAGAAACATCGACATTTTGTTACAATAACATGGTTACCAAGAAAATTATACATGCTGAAAAAAATTAACAACATTTCTGATTGACAATCCAAAAATTATAAATTTAGGTTATGATAAATTTTTCTAATCCAAAAAAAAACATCTCATTGTAGCTGGCCATATCATGGATAAATAGCAATTTAAATTCTCATATAAATACCCACTAAATCTCTAGAACATTACTGTTCAAATCTGCTGCTAAACCCTAAAACTTTTTAGCTCGTGCCAAATAGCAGCAAGATCAATGACCCTTAATCTTGAAACTTGAAAAGGTAACCTTTATATAGTAAATAATTTAGTATAAGAACAAGAACCAATTTATACACTATATAATTACATAGTGGCAAGCAAGCCAAAAAAGGTAGCCACAGACCAAGCAGCCATTTCCTGTACATTGTGATGTACACCTGTATTCAAAAAGTTTTTTTCTTTTTCTAACAAATACTATATTATGCAATCATACAATTAATAGTCATCTATAACTCCACCATTTAATTAGTCACTAATATGATCTATATATATATAAATATATATATTTATACACGTTTCAGACACAATCAAACTCATACTAATCTGGTTAAAAAGTGGTATTAAACATATATATTTTTTCCAAGTGATGAATACGTACTATTGCTAGGCTGAAATTTGAATATATGTAGACGTAGTATATATCTTGGTTTTGCTATAGTCTCAAATCTTTATATTTCTTATTTTTTTTTAATATAAGTAAGATCAGATCATGTAACCTTGAGGGTTTTCACTTAACTAATAAAAAGATGTGTAATTCGACAAAATTAATAGTCTTTGTCATGCAATTTTGTCGGTTAGCTCTGAAGTAAATATTTAAAAAATATTATCTAGAGAAAAAGAAATAAAAAATTAAAGAGGGCCACAAGATTTCAAATCAGAGTAAAAGTAGAGGAGATGGGAGAATGTGTGTGTGAGTATGGGCCTCTTCTTTATTTTTTATAGCCTTAAATCTTTCTCACCGTCCAAGCATAGGACCATTTCTACATTCTACGCTTCACTTTATTACAATTTTTAATCTTCTAACCTTGCAACAAGTACATATAATCATTATTGTTATATATTATACACTCCTTTTGTCACATTCTAGAGGAAGCATTTTTGATTTGACACAAAAATTTATTTGCATTAGTTTTATGAATTAAATGAAGAGAAAAATAAAGTATGAAATCGAAAAAGTAGAGAGGATGATATTTCTAATTTAAGTAATGTGTACTTTAGAGTGAAACATCGTATAAAATGAGTTAGAAGGGTATTGAAGGTACACTAAAAGAGCAATAGGGTAAGCTAGCAAAGAATATAACCAACTAACGAACAACATGAACACGTACATAATTAATGTCACACCCGTGACCCGTCTAATAGCTTATATATACTCTCACAACCTTCATTGTATAAAAAAACACCCACACAATAAACAACACAACTTCTTGAAACGAAAAATGAATAGGGATATGAATATGATAATCACAAATAGCTAAGATATATAGAAAGCCCACAAAAGTAAATAGTACACCTAATAAAGAATCGAAGAGGGATCTGATTCCGAATTATGATTTTCTCCATGTTGCAATCATGATATGTTTTGCACTTTAAGAATTAGTATGAAGGATTTGCTCAATAGAGTATGAGTTAATGTTGAATTTTATCATCTTATCTAAATATATATAGCATATAATTCCACATTATTTAACTAACAAAATGTTATCTTTCTTTGCTCAGTTCGTTGGTATTCTTCTAAACTTATGATTCAACATGAGTAGTAGTATAATTTTTGAAGTATTGATCTGTTATGATTTTGCAAATAATTATCTGTAGTCGATCAAGATTTCAACCCTAATATAGCTTGATGACATAATTAGGTGCTACTGTGCTACTATCGAACGTCAACAAAAATGAAGTTGCATTTTAGACAATGAAATAACTTTGTATACAATCAATTAAACAATTTCATTTGTTGACTTGTGATTTATGTTAAACCATATTAGAGTTGATTAATTGCAAATGCAGAACAAAAATCAATAATTTGATTGTTTATAAGCATATTTTTAAGTTGATATACACTTATATTATCTCATGTAGGATGATCATAAGAGACCATTAATTTCTCTAAAAATGACTACCTAGCTAATAGATTGATTTTGAAACCATGATTGTACATCAATAAGTATGAGTAAATACCAAGCATGCATTATTTTGTGAAAAACTAACCTACATTAATATATGAAATATGGTATGATTACACGTACTTTAGTTACCTTCTTATGCCATGAATGCATGGTTGGCAATTCTTCGATGAATATAATGCTCTTAATTCCTTCAACATTGAAATTATTTCTCTCATATAAACCTCTCGAATAGATTTATTTCTAGCCTATTATGTCGATTATTTAAAGAAAAAGAATGTCTTTGTAATTTTTAATCACCGACGATCGACAATATCTCAGTTATCAAAATATCTATGATACTTTTTAAACCAAAACTAAAAATGATGAAAAAATAAATATCCCTCACATGCAGCAGTGTTCAATTTGGCCAACGATGAGACCAAAACCAATAAATGTTTGTACCACTGCCTAACATGCTTCTTTGCCTGCTCTTATTTGGATCCCTCAATTTCAGGTTCATAAATGTGATCATTTCTAATTTTGTTATCCATTTTTTGTCATTTGGCTGCCAATGATTAACTTATCCAAGATTCAATTGATGCGAGATTGTTTGAGACTAATTTGATCGGAAGGAAAAACCAAGACTAATTCTATGTCTTATTGTCACAGTGAGAAGACTAGACAATAAGACATAGAATTCGTAAGTCTAGACTAATCTTATGTTACATTGTCTCGAGATTAAGTATCAAACATTATATACTGAATCGAACAACACTTAAAATCCAATCTTATATAATCCTTTAAACCGAACAGCATCAATGCATATTATTTAATGATACTACAATATTACTTTTCATAACATATATAAATTCAAAAGTTGAACAATTTATTCCAAAGAAATCAATTAAATGCAATTATTGCATACCTCATTATGATTTCTAACAAAAACTACAACCATACTCAAGCTCTGGCTTTATTCATTTCATTATTTTTCCACAGGGTTGCTTTTAAAACTACTAGTAGTTATTCACAATTGAGGGAATTAAGTAACTAGTAAATTTCGATCAAATTTGTCCTAATTTTCTCTACCCAATCGTCTGAGCACTCATTTTCTTAGAACTTTAATATCTCTCTCTCTGTATATATACACGATGTTACTTAATAATAATAGAATGTTGTGAACAATTACTTGATCATATAGCACTATAAAAGTAAATAATCATACCCAAATTATAGACCCTCGAAATAATACTATATCTCTGCTCACCTAAAAAGAACCAATTATCATTACCGATATAGACATTGTTTAATACTAAAAGGATGTATAACTTTAGCCTGAAAAACAGTTTAACACAGGGAAATTTCATTCAATTATTATGCTAATCATAGATAAAATTCTTATAAAATAATGAAAAGTAGCTGTCAGAAGAGCATATTTCTTTGGACTTGATTTTTCAAAAAGAAACCCTAAAAAAAGAGGACAACTTAACCCTACAATCTGACGTCATAAAGAAATATGAACCATTTAAATCACTAAATTATTAACTTTCTTTAAATTTATTGGAAAGATTTGATTATCAGTCAATTTCAAAGTCAAACCCCCACGTCTCTAAAAACTTTATAGATATCCCTATGTTAGTGAAAGGATCAGATTAATCCATAGCCACTTCTTTTTCATATCAATTTAAGCCTCGTTACTTTATTAAATATAGAGATTTTTGAATCGGAAAATCAACTAAAAAGAAATTGAAAGGGATAGAATTGTACGATTACTTATGATTATTAGGTCTAAAGGCTTGTGGTTGTGATTTAAAATACAGCTACATTAATATAATTTGAAGTAAAGTAGTAATAACCAATTGACAATGACAAAAGGCGATTCAGTTCTTAATACAATGATTTAAAATTCCATCTAAACTCTTCTCACTCATCATTGCGTGTTGACTTGGTAATTGGGATGTAAATATTTCATTTTCGTTTAGGGGAAAAGTAACTTTAAAATGAAAAATTCAGGTGAAAAGAATTCTCCCCAATTTTATGTTTGTTCCATGTCTCTTGAATCAAGGAAGAAGCACATCCCACTAAGTGATTGTTTTTCTTTACTTTTGATAAAAGGCATCCCTTTTAAGTACTCAAACAATATTTAAATTTTAGTTGGGGTTGATTATAATATATATAGATGAATTGCTTAAAGTTACTTAAATTTGGCAAAACCCTTAAAAGAAGGTCTAAAGTTAGAGGGACATAAAGGTGTCTGAGAAGAAGACAAGCCATGGGAGTAGGAGAATATATGCTTTTGTAATGTATGAAGTGGGCCGAGAAATAGAAGTGTACATGGGCTGTGGAAGAGAAGAGTCTGAGAATGTGCTTACTCTAAGCTTTTTCGTATTTCGTACGTATCGGCTTTCTCAATCTATATGGGCACGAAATCGAAATTAGGTCCATTATCATATTTATCGACATCATCCTTTTTTATGTAATAGGAGCAGAAAAATGCTCGAACTACTAAAATTAGTGAGCAAGAGTTCAACAAGATAATCGATAAGGTTCTAACACAAAAATGCAAACCACTCCAAAAGTCAAGGGAAAAAACAACATCCTACAAGTTATTAGCAGACGGGGGCCTCCCTACTAAAACCAATCAGTGTTAAAGAATAAAAACAAAAAAACAAAAAAATAATAGGAACAACAGAAATCACAAAACCAACCAGTAAGTTAAACTAAAGGTTGGACTCAGCACACTGCTTAGGTGATAAGATAGAGAACTATTCCTTGTGAGCACGTTCACCATGCTAGAACTGATCTATGTGCCTCCTCAAGTAAATTTCGATAATGTCCAAGGATTTATAGTCAGAATTCCCTCATTCTCCTTGTGATTTTTGAGTTTTGCCACTCTCTGATGTCGTTAAAATTTTCAATCATTTGTCCTAGTGAAAGGAGATGTCTGGGTTCCAACCATGTATCCAAATATCAATACACCGCAACAAATCTTTTTTCCTCGAACTCGTGATCTCCAAATCATCCCTCTTCCCCCTCTTTTGATTAACCTATTCATTGCGTTGCAACACTGTAAAAAATCTAGGGAACCAATCTCAAAAGCTCTTAACATAGTGTCTTCAAGTTGGAATACTATCTCATGTATATGAGATGTTATATCGTAAAATGATTGTTTTATTTTTGTAACCGTCCAAGTACATGAACAAGTTCATAAATTCATGTATTAGTATAACGGCCAAATTAACTAGTACTATTACAATTGCATAATACTGATGGGGACATTATATTAATGTTAACTATAGTTTTTTCACTTTCATTAAGAGCGTCTCCGGTGGTGCCCCTCCCACTAGAACTTCCACTAGGACTTCTCACGAAAACTTCCTGTCACGTCTTCACTAGGACATCCCATTGCAGTAGGACTTCCCAGGACTTCCCAATAGGACTTCCCGCAATAAAATTAAATTCACAATTAAAATTAAAATTTACGGAATTAAAATTCGACACGAATACGAACGGGAAAATGCGAATATTTCATTGAAAAAAAACATACATCATAAAAGAAAAAAAAATTACATAGTAGATAAAAAAAAGCAACCACATCAATGTCCACCCCTCCGCGTCCAAACCTCTTCGATGATATCCTCCTGAAGTCGAATATGGGCATCTCTTTGCCGCATGTCGGCAAAGGCGCGCAACCGCTCAATCTCTCCATGAGGTACCCCCATGTTCACATTCGCGCTGGTCACGCCGTGGCTTGGACCGGCACCCGTATCATATTCGTTGGTCCACTGAGTCAGTTCGTCCCCTTCACTTTCGACAATCATGTTGTGCAAAATGATACATGCGTACATGATGTCGCCGATGTTGGGAATATACCACTGTCATGCCGGACCCTTCACCATCCCCCATTCACTCTGGACCACACCACATGCGCGCTCAACATCCTTGCGCGCTCCCTCCTGACGGCTCGCAAAGTAGGACTTCTTTGGTCCGATCGCATGCTTGATCGTCTTCACAAAGACGGGCCAGTTTGGGTATATCCCATCCTCCAAATAGTATCCCATATTGTGCTGGTTGCTGTTGGCGACAAAACTGATGGCGGGACCAACGCCATTGCACTGATCGTTGAACAGGGGCGACGACTGGAGGACGTTGAGGTCGTTGTTCGACCTTGCGACTCCAAAATAAGCATGTCATATCCACAGCCGGTAGTCAGCTACAGCTTCAAAGATCATCGTGGGATGCTTGGCTTTGAAGCCGAAAGTGTGTATCCCCTTCCAGGCGACGGGGCAGTTCCTCCACTCCCAATGCATACAATCTATGCTGCCCAACATCCCAGGGAACCCGTGCACCGACCCGTGCATATTTATCAGCCGCTGGCAGTGTTCAGGGCTCGGACGCCGAAGATACTGATCCCCGAATATCGATCTAACGCCCGCGCAAAAATTCAGCAGACACTCGACGGCGGAAGACTCGCCAATGTGGAGGTACTCGTCGAACATGTCGGTCGGGCCTCCGTACGCCAGTTGCCTGATTGCGGCAATGCACTTCTGTAAAGGTGTGTGTCCGGGTTTGCCAGCCGCATCTTGTCCTGAAAAACTCGTATCTTCTCTCTAAAGCACCCACGATATGCATAAACAGCGGACGATGCATCCTAAGACATCTCCGGAATACGACATCCCAAAACGCGGCTGCAGAGCAAAGTAGTCCTTATACAACCGAATAGGGTTTAGGGTTTAGGGCAGAGCAAAGTAGTCCTTATACAACCGAATATGTGCAGCAATGTGGTCCCGGGGTACATGACGTCGGTGATGGATCGGCCAAGGTACTGCCACCGCCGCCTGCTGCCGCCGCTGCTGCCTCTACTGGAGCAATCGATCAATCGCCTCTTCCACAACGAGATCCAATTTATTATCACTATCACTAGCGCCTCCGCCACTACCACCCGCACGACTACTCGCCATTCTAGATATACTTGAAAATAGAGTTTAGAGAGAGAAACTTGTCAACACAAATGGTGTGAATGAAATGAAGTTCAATGAGCCCTATTTATAGAGTTTTTTTTTTTTTTAAATTAAAACTCGGACGTCCGACCAGGACGTCCGACCGTCGCCACAGTGGCGGACGTCCGCCCGCCCATGGGTCGCACGTCCGAGCCCATCCGACGGGCATATGGGACGGGCGTGTCCGCCCTTCGTCGCCATTACGGCGGACGTCCGGTCGGACGTCGGCGACGTCCTACCCGACGTCCGCCATTGGAGAGGGATTTTATATTCATACAAAAAGTAGCTATATATTCTATATTTCTTTGGTTGCGACTAATTTAACTAGAATAGTAAAATGATTATATTTCATAATTATGATGATTGATGTATAATTACCATTAATTGTGATATGAAAGGTGCATAGTATGCTAAAAATAGACTACCAAGTACATCTCCTACTAAAATCATCCAGTCAAGGAAACTAGCAATTAATACAAGATTTGATTTATAATCATGGGATTATTCTAAAAGTGTTGTAAATAACAAAACGTAATTGTTAAGCTTCATAATCATGAGAACAGCAAAAAAGAGAAGAAAAAAAAGTGTTTCTCCGTATTACAAGGACATAAATTTCCTTTCTGTCAAATGTCATATCCATGCTCCTAAAACAAATCCACATTTAGGGCTGTGCAGATAAAAGGTATTTATTATGTATAAAGAGAAAAAGGTTATTAAAGTATATATCAAAGTATGAATAGTAGTATCTTTTAATATATAGGGATACTTGCTATAAGCTGATGGAGATATCTATTTAGATTGCACATTTCCTCACGAAATCTACGATGATTAATTTTTCTACGCAGAATTCTATCTTTGAAAATAATAACAGTGTTAGTACATGTAACAGCCCGCCTTCCTAGGGTATAATAAATGCGGCGACTGCTATCAAAACGGACTTAAAGAATTTAACATAGGCTAGGGTTTTTATTTAAAGAGTTTTGACCAAAAATTTAAAGGAACTATCAGAGCATTAAAACAACAACTTAACCTAGAAGCTTAAATAAGAAAAATGAAGGTATCATAAATTACGATAAAAAATCTCAGGAGTATGACATAGTTTCCAATATAAAAACCACAAAATAGTCTAAGGCCTCTAAACCGAAAGGAGAGTGCAAAATATTCAAAAATACTAAAGTGTTTCAAAGAAAATTCAGCGGAAACGACCAAGAGAAAGTGCAGCTATGTATGAAGACACAACTACGCTTAAAGTTTGAAACATCCATCTTAATTAGTTAACATGCTCAACACCCGCCACCGCTCGTCATCGTTCAACCTGCACATAAGGAAAACACATGCATGGCTGAGTATTTTGAAATACTCAGTGAACTCATTGCCAAAACGTTTTATAAGTTATGCCACCCTTACCAAGTGAACTCGAGTTTTAAGCAGTTATAAGAGAATATCACGAGTATCACAAGATATATTTTCCATAGACTGGCCAGTCAAACAACTCCCCACTTTTCTCATCAATTTCCACAATCACAACATTTCCATGGTGCGACGAAAGTGTGGCCACACTTTTCGCCCACGAGACCGGCCGACTAGCAAGGACGACTCCCGATCCCCTCGTGTACACAGCCTGGTAGGGTTTGCGGCCCGTACTCAGACCCGAATTCGTTTAATCATATCCATAGCCCTATAGCCCAATTGAGCGAACTCTCAAACTGGGCATCAGGCGCACAATATCACAACAAAACAGATATAAGCATGGCATAACAGTTAAACCACCCTTATCTCTCCACATTCATAATTTGCAATAAAAGAGTTTAAGAGTAAAGCCCACCTCGACTGCTTAGATTTCAAGTATGTTCTTTCCCTTGTTATCCGGCTTCGCAACTGAGGTTTCACCTTTTTAATCACATAGGCACATATCATTCAATACAAACTCCTAACTCATGCATGTCTCAACGCTTTTCCCTTTTCCACCAATCTATTTTAGCATCATTAATCAATCAAGGTCATGTTCATCGCATAAGTTCCATTCGCATCTCAACTCTAGATCTAATATCAACATGTGTCATACAAGAGTATATTGCCATCATACACACACCACACAAACACAACACACACACGTGCATACACGCACGCCACGCCACACACACACGCCACACTCATGCATACATATTTCCATATCCCCTTTATCCCACTTTCACTCAACAAGATGCATGAGGGTTCAAGAATACCGATTAATCGGTTAGAAAGAAGAGGAATCGAGTAGAAGCGAAGAAGATGAATGTAAAAATACCTTGTGAAAAAAACGAACGGTAGAAATTAAGTGTTAGACTCGGTTCTTCAAGATTCTTGGATCAAACTTCAATTCTTCTTCAAAAGATGACAAAATATTGGAGAATAGCAGAAAAATTGGAGAGAGCGTTGAAGGGAGGGGGGGGGGGGGGGGGGGGGAATTATGGGGGCTAGGGTTAGGGGTTCCTCTTATTTATAGTGCTCAATAAGGTCTTTAGGTAAATAGAATAGAATATTTGGTAAGATTTTATTCTCCACAATTAAATAAATAAATATTGTGAAGTAGGGAAGAAGAATTAACAAAAATAGACTAGGGTATCAAGACATGTAGGATTTCGAAAATTATGGCTTTTAATTAGCCAAGATTTCGTTTGGTATATTTTACGGAGTAGAATAAAATATCACGGAGCAAAATAAAATAAAAATTCTCCCATTGGAGGAAGGGAAATAGGTGTGTAGTAGCCTTTTAAATAAGGCATGGATTTTTAATATTAACTAAAATAAGATATGGCAAGGTCTCTTGAGGTATGGAAAGATTTGGTAGAATATTTAAATTTTAGGTATGGAAGGAAATCCAACAAGGAATCAATTAAACAAGCAAAATAATGTTTCCTTCCCAACATAGGTGATTTTCAAAAATCACCTAGGGAATATGGGGCTCGATTTTCTCAATAAAAATAAGGAAATATTGGGTTTTGGATTTTAATTTGGATAAATATCCCAAGAATTAAATTAAATCTGGAAAAATAGAATTCCCTCTCCAAAGAGTCCAAGTGTTCGAAAATCTCAATATTTAGGTGGCTAGTATTTATGGAAATTTTCCCTAATATTCTCACTCACCCTTAAACAAATAATTCACCTCATAATTTAATAAATCACATGCCACATCACATAGTCAACAATTTTGACTTTTCAAACTTCCCGGTCAAAGAAACTCATGCAATAAATTCATTTATCAAATAATTCACATCTCACACGTCATCAATAATAAATTCTAGGGCTCTAAAATTAGGATTCAGAAATTCGGGATGTTACAGCATGTAATCTAGAGATGAAAACAAAAGAAATTTCAGATTTAAGTTATTTGCACGTGTGATGGGTGTGCATAGGGCTGGGGAATTATACCGAAATACCGGAATACCGGACTTACCGTACCGAAAAAATACCGAAAATACCGTTTTTTCGGTATACCGTAGTTTTCGGTACGGTATGATACCTTACCGATAGAGATCGGTACGGTAACGGTATAAGATATCTCATACCGCGGTATAACGAAGATTCGGTATATACCGATGCTTCGGTATACATACCGGTATACCGTGGTATACCGGTATACCGATTGATATATATATATATATATATATATATATATATATATATATAATATAAATATATATTTATAGGGGTGTGTTAGGGTCCTTACAGCATCTTAGTGTAAAACACAGCACAAATCACAGCCCTTGGATCATTAGATTGGATGGTTGTGATTTGTTACATTATCATACTAACAATCTACATTATTAGGCGAGGTACATTATTAGACTAGAAATGTACATTGTAAGACTAAAACTGTACATTTCTAAACTAAAATGCTACATTATTCAACTAAATTGCTACATTATTATCCGAGCTACATTATTAGTCTAAAATTCTACATTATTAGATGACACGTGGCATTAATCTAACCATTAGATCATATGATCCAATGGACTGCAAGTGTTTTGAGTTTTACTTATACTTAGCGTTCTGACCTGAATACATCCCTATATTTATGTATGTTATATTTAAACAATTTTAAAAAATAAGAATTTTTATTATACAAAAAATAAAAGAATCAAAATCGGGAACCTTATTTTTTGAAGTAGTTGAAAACTAGATTTTTTTTTAATATTTTGGATATAATAGATTTTTTCACGGTATAATGGTATAACGGTATGCCGTACTGCAAAACACGGTATAACGGTATATCGTAATGTCATATCGCAGTTCGGTATACCGCAAAAGTACGGTATACCGAAATGCGGTACGGTATACCGATAACACGGTATGGTAACGGTATGGAAAACTGCCATACCGAATTTCTGGTATACCGAACTCCGGTATACCGAAACTTACGGTACGGTATCGGTATGGTTTTTGTCATACCGTAACTTTCGGTACGGTATACGGTATGGCACTCCCGGTACGGTATACCGTACCGAACCACCCCTAGGTGTGCATGTGTTATCACTTATATATCAGTCACTGGCATACCCCCAAATTTGTATTATTAGTATTACATGATTATTAAAATTTCTTTCACAAAATATAGTCTTATTAATTTGTGGATAACATGCATTTTAATATGCAATTAGTAAAATAAGGGAATACACAAGAAAAAGCTGTGAGAAATTTTCTATAATAGGACTAATATTTGTTGACAAAATCATAATGAAAATAACAAAACTATATATTTTTCACGGACAAGTAGCATTATTTATGCAATACGTATTTTTAATTCAAAAACCTTAATAAAGTATTTTCCAATATTCATACACCATAATCGATTATTCCACAATGAAAAAGCCAAGGAATATAGCCGAGAGGGAATTTGACAGAGCGTGAGAGACGAAAAGAAGGGAGTGTTGAAAATTTGGGCTTCCATATGACTAATTTAATGTGTATGGCTATCTTTCAGTTGTCCAATTAAAATGATCTATTAAAGATTAAAGTTTGGGCTAAAGTGTATTTATTTGTTATGGAAATAAGTGTAGATACCATATGAGACTTTCTATTTGATGAGGGACCGAATAGAAAATAAAGGGGTTTATATTTAATATAAATATAAGCTAGGGTTATGGTCCCCAGACGTCAGAAGAACATTCGATATCTCTGTATTCTCTCGGCAGACTATTGCGAAAAATGTCTTTGATCGTTTGGAAGATCCATAGCCACTGCAAAGCAATTCCGCCTTTCAATTCATCATGGATCAAGGTACGCTTCCGCTCTACAGTTTATCTCCTTCTCCGTTGTTCTTGGTTAATCATCATAGAGAGCTTTATGTAATTGTTCACTCAATTATTCTAACAGGGAGTTCAACCTAGAGGTGCCCACGGTTCGTAAACCGGCAGTTCCGGTTCGGAACCGCCGGTTCCACATTTCTCGGAACCGAACCGAACCATGAGGCTATTTGACGGTTCCGGTTTCGTTTCCGGTTCCGAACCGCTGGTTTTCGTACGGTTCCTTGCGGTTCCAGTTCGGTTTGGCGGTTCCGGTGGTTTTTTCTTTTCTTTTTTTGCTATGTAATTTGGAATTTTGGATTTATACTATAAATTAGAACAAGACAATGGATAATTTAAATTGAAATAAGACGAATAAGGTGAAAATCATATCAATTTTATTGAATTTGAGTTGTAACGAACAACAATACATTACAATTGTCAATACATATACAACAATGTGATATAATTTACAAGTGCAGTCGGAACCTAAATAAAAAAAACATGAAACAGGGGAAAAAAGAAAAAAATTGAAAAGGGCTTGAGCTTAACTTAAACTTTCAAAGTTAAACTTTTCAAATTTGAGTGGGACAAATGTAAGTGAGGATAGAGGGGGGTATTTATAGATAAAAATTGGGGGGGAATTGGATAAATTTGAATTCAATTTTTTTTAAAAAAAGTCCGAAAACTATCAAAAAACCGCCGGGAACCGCCGAAACCGCCGATTTTACCACCAAAACCGTGAAACCGCCGGTTAACCGGTGGTTCGGTGGCGGTTTCGATTCTTAAAATCTGGAACCGGAACTGGCCCGCGGTTCAAATTCCGGCGATTCCTGTTCAAGAAAAAAGTCACGGTTCCGGTTCGGCGGTTAACCGCCGGAACCGAAAACCGTGGGCACCTCTAGTTCAACCTATGGCTATTTCTTTCTAATTTTGAGTCGGAAATAATGGCAAGTTTACCTTCACCCAAAGCCCAAATAATGAGATTTAATTAAGCATTTACGAGATTTAATTAAGCATTTATCCATCCAAAGATTTAATTAAGCATTATCTATCAAAGCCCAAATTTTGAGATTTAAATAAGCATTTTCCATCCAAATCCCAAATTTTGAGATTTAATTAAGCGTTTATTTGTTTGTTATATGTACTCTCGGGAGTTGGGTGGGCTTAACAGTGGGCCTGAAAGCGGGCTAAATTTAACCAATTCAATGTGGGCCCAGTTTGGTTTGGCCCATATAGTTTGTTCCAACTGTATTTTCTTTGCCTTCGGAAATTTATCTCAAAGATCCTATAGTTTTCTAGTGAGTCTTTAAGTCAAAAGTAAAAAAAAAATTATAATTTAGCTGATAAAATAGTTATACTTCAATATGAGATAAAAAAAAAGACAGTGATAAATTTGACTAAGATATCATATTTGGTTAGGATATTGATTCTCAAAAACATGACACGACTCATAGTATTTTTTTTTAAAAGTGGTTGAAAATATTACAAACTTATATTCATTGTGAATCAAAATTTCTTAGCTGTAAATAGATCTATTTTTTAGATTGGCACTCTCATATGCATAGCTTAATATACCCTACAAATGAACCTCTTTAATTTCACCTTTTTCCCTACCAAGAATCAACTATCATGTTTTGTAAAGAAACAAGATTATGATAAGGAAGTGACTTTATTTCTATATCTTATTGACCTGTGTCTCATATATATAATTCTGGTTTTCTTTATGATAAGCAAATCTTGTTATATAAGCACATTAAGTAGAGTTGAAAATCATCATCATAATATAATACTGTTTGTTAATCCTGAATGGAAAGTTTAAGATTGAATCTCCGATTCATTTTTTCAGCCATTTTTAGTAGATATATTAAAATTGATCGTATTTGTAAAGTGAAATAGTTACACAACTATATAGTAGTACTAGTATATAGGAGGTCCCCTACCCATATTGGAGAGAGACGCATAATCAAAAATAGAACTGTCATTGCGATGCATTAAAAACAGCTTTTAACCAAGTTGCAATTTTGTGGACCTCCAAATTTCAATTCAAATAAATGAAGTTTTTGATTCAAATATTTGATTTGTTGTTATGGACCACTCATTTGGAATCTCCACACTTTTCTGTAATTAATTGTATCCTAAAAGATGTATGTAAAACAAGAATCTCACTTATTCAGAGTATCATATTACTACCTGTGTCCCACACTAATTGATGGAGTATACATTTTCACAAGATTTCATATAAAGTTATTTTGTAAATGAAGTAAAAATAAAATAAATAGATATAATAAAGGAACGATGAAATATTTCTATTAAAAACTTAGGTCAATTTAACTGACATCTTGAAAAAAGTAATGCATTATTTTAAGTGGGACGAAAGAAATATTAAATAAATAGACCAGGGATGTAAATGAGCATACTTGTCTTCTCAAGCAAAACTAGTTAATACTAAAGTCTAAAAAGCCCAAGATCAATTAGTCTTGAATTTTCTTTTAGGGTAAAAATATTCATAATCCATTTATAGAAGCACAAAACCTCATAATATATATAGTCTTCTCAGATTACCAAAAACATGTACTCCCTCCGTCCTATTAAAGATGACTTACTTTCCTTTTCGGTTTATCCCAACCAAGATGATCCATTACTTAAAATGTAAATTCCTTTATCTCTACTTTATCCTCTCTCTCTTACTTTACTCTCTCCATTTTACATAAAATAAAATTGCATAAAATCTCATGCCGCCTAAGAAAGGGGTCATTTTCCCTGGGACGGAGGAAGTATCACATTATGTTATTTATTTATCTTCTGTATCAAATTGCCCCTGATTATATTGTGCGTGTGTGTACGAGACCATGGGCGGACCCATGTGGAAGTAAGGTGGGGGCTAAAACCCTTAGGAAAAATATTTTTTAAACAATTTTCTTTTATAGATTTATAAAATTTATTTAAATTTAATGTAAATTATTCTATAAAAACCTTTACAGATGATCTAAAACACCAAAAAAATATACAGTTTAGAAATCACAGTCTCTATTCATTTTCTTTTTTGTCTGTATGAGACTATGAGAGAGAAAGAGAGAGAGGGAGATTTCAAAAGTAGTTTTTGATCACGTTTTTATAAAGAAATGAAACTGTTTAAAGTTGACAAGATATTATAACATGTTAGGGACATACCAAGATTTTGCCAGCCATAGTCATTATTTCACTAAACAACTATTAACATAGAAAGAAAAACAAAAACTCAACTTTTGTTTAGATAAGAGGCTTGATGCTTTTCGCTTATAATAAAAAAAGAAACTAAGAAACTTATTGAGTAAGCAAAAATATGTAGTACTACTACTTTTCTTCAATTTATTTAATTAGCACTTAGCATTTACTCCTATTTAGGATTTTGTTTATTTGTTCTCTCGAAAACGATTAGCAGCGTGGTTCATACACTAGTAGCTAGTTATCCACGAAAAGTAATTTTTTATTTTTAAAATTTAAGATTCATAGTTAGGTGCATATTTTTAAGTGATATGGATGTTTTAGATAATTTTCCTATCGTGATTAAATCGATGACGACATACGGTAACTAATGGTTGATTTTTTAATAGATAGTATTTCACCAAAATTGATAGGGATTGGGCGCCGATATGATCACCGAACAATAAAGAAAACGAAAACAAGACAACACAACTTGATTTTACGTGGTTCGGTATAAACCTACATCCACGGGAAAGGTTTTGATCTCGATTGTATTACTCACTGCAGTTTACACTCTCAAAGATGAACTACAAAGAATCAAGAAGAAGACAAAGATTACAACACACTCAAGATAGTAACCTCTCTGCTCTAGCGATGAATTCTCTTCCTTTCTCTCTTTGGGTGTAAAACTCTCTCTCTTTTAGCTTCCTTTTTATATCTTCACAGCTGGAAATAGCTTCTGTTGTAATTAACTCTCCTAGCATTAATCCAGTGAGCTATCGCACACGTGAGCTACCATGCACCTTAGTATACACCATACGTTGCATGACCATTATAACTCACAATCTCCACCTTAGCTATGCAACAACTACAAACCAAGATCCTCCCTTTCCTTCTCACAACTCCACCTTAATGAGACAACACACTAACCAGCTCTAAGCAATGCTGTAGCTTAGCAACTGGAAGTGCCTTGGTTAACGCATCAGCTGCATTATCCTCTGTTCCAACTTTCACCACTTCGACTTCCCCACTGGCTGTTTCATCCCTTATGAAGTGTAGCCGAACGTCGATGTGTTTACTTCTCTCATGGAAGAACTGGTGTTTCGATAGGCATATCGCGCTATTACTGTCACACAATACCCTCACCTTGTCTTGCCCAATACCAAAATCTCCAAGAATCCCCTTCAGCCACTTTCCTTCCTTGATAGCTTCGGTAAGTGTTTTGTACTCAGCTTCTGTTGTGGATAAAGCGACCACAGATTGCAATGTAGACTTCTAGCTCACTGCACTGTTGTTGAGCTTGAAGATATATCCACTTTGAGATTTCCTTGTGTCCAAATTAGTTGCATAGTCCGAGTCACAATACCCCAGCAATGGGTTTTCACTGCTCTCTTGCTGCTTGAACAAGATTCCAACATTCTTAGTCCCACTGACATACCTCAGAACCCACTTCAAAGCCATCCAGTGATCCTTCCCAAACTCCTTCATATACCTACTGGTCACACTAATCCCATGCACCAAGTCAGGTCTGGTGCATACCATACAATACACAAGGCTTCCCACAATGTTGGCATAAGGGATATCTTGCACTTATTTCCTTTCTTCTTCTGTTTTTGGTATTTGCTCGAGTGAGAGCTTAAAATGTTGCCCCAGTGGAATTGATACACTTTTGGAATTCTCCATCTGAAACCTCTGAATCAACTTCTTCAAGTAATCAGTCTGCAGCAGCCACAACTCTCCTTTGGTTCTGTCTCTTTGAATATCCATTCCTAATATCCTTCGAGCTTCTCCCAAATCCTTCATTTCAAATTCCTTCTTGAGCTCTTGCTTTATAATATCAATTTCTGCCAAATTCTCAGCCCCAACTAGCATATCATCAACATATAAGACCAAGTAAGCTACTGCCTTTCCATCTGCTGACTTGATGTAAACGCATCTGTCATAGGCAGACTTAATGAAACCAATATTCATGAGATGTGCATCAAAAGTTTTGTACCACTGACGGCTGCTTTGCTTGAGCCTATACGAACTTTTCCTGAGTAAGCAGACCTTGTCTTCTTGCCCAGCTACATGAAACCCAAGAGGCTGCTCCATGTATATTGTCTCTTCCAAGTCACCATGAAGGAAGATTGTCTTCACATCTAGCTGATGCAGCTCCCAGTTTCTTTAAGTAATTACAGACAGTAGAATCCTAATGGAGGTGTGCTTTACCACAGGTGAGAAAACCTCATTGAAATCAACACCTTCCTTTTGTGAATAGCCTTTTGCAACAAGTCTTGCCTTATATCTTACTTTGTTGCCTTCTGCCACTTCAATCTTCTTCTTGAAGATCTATTTACAGCCTACAGCTTTCTGAGTCTCAGGTCTATCCACCAATTCCCAAGTCTTTTTTTTTCAGTAAGGACTCAATCTTATCTTTCATGGCCTCCAACCATTGTTCCCATTCCTTACCTTTCATTGCTTCTTCATATGTGGCTGGCTCATCAAATTCTATAGTCTCAGCCACACATAGAGCAAAATAGGCCATCTCATAATCATTGAATCTCACAGGAGCCTTATTTGTTCTTCTGGGCCTCCCATCCTTTCTGACCGCAACAGCTGGTATGGGGGATTTCTGAGCTTGATGACTCTCAGCTTCCTTCTCTTCAGCTTGAGTATCATTGTTTGGTGACTCCACCACAACAAAAGTATCATCCTGTTGACACAAGGCATCAGTTTCTCATTAAAATCCACATCTCTGCTCACCAATAACTTTTGGTTCCCACTCTTAGTACACCACAATCTGTAGGCCTTGCACCCAGGTTGGTAGCCCAGAAATATGCACCTTTGTGCTCTTGCATCCAATTTTCCTTGCTTGATGTGAGCATATGCTCTACAACCAAAAGGTTTGAGTTTAGTATAGTCAGGCAAAGCTCCATTCCACCTTGCTTCTGGAATATCAAAATCTATTGCAGAGGAGGGGCTTCTGTTGATTAAATAGGCAGCTGTGGAAACTGCCTCTCCCCAAAACTTCTTATCAACTCCAGAGGCTAATAGCATACACCTCACCCTTGCCATAATAGTCCTATTCATCCTCTCTGCAATGCCATTTTGTTGAGGGTTTCTAGGAGCAGTTCTGTGCCTCTGAATCCCTTTCAACTTGCAGAAATTATCAAAGTCAGAGGATAGGTACTCCAACCCATTTTCTGTCCTTAGGCATTTCAGAGTAGTACCCCTTTCTCTTTCAACCATTCTGTGCCATTCTTTGAAGATCTTGAAGGCCTCATACTTCTCTTTAAGTATTTGGACCCACAACTTCCTCGAATAGTCATCAATGATGCTTATGAAGTACTTGCCTCCATTGAATGTGGCTGGCTGGGCTGGACCCCAGATACTGTGAGCATACTCCAATATTGATTTTGAAGTATACTTTGTTGGGACTACCGCAGCGGAAGACACGGAAAACAAACAGGTCCTTGACCGGATCTATTTAGGTGATTATGCATTCGACTCCAATTTCATGCAATAAAAATAGATCTATAGATATAACATCAAATAAACACATAATCATGCATATTCGATATAGATTCGATTGTTACCTCATAATCCATCATTGGATTGACGTTGCTAGCTGCACCACCTGGAGATCCTTGGTTTATCGACCACGAATCTTCCGTACTATTCCCTTGTCCTTGATTCTCCATCCGTGTGGGCGGATCTTAGATAATCAATTAAATAACTTTGAATGGATCTAGGGAAAACCAATACAAACACCAAATTGTCTAGATCTAATCCTATGAATTAGGATATATCAAGAACAATAATCAAAACCCTAATTCTCCCACGTGCTAGGCACGAAAATCGATGCCAAGAGGGAGAGGAGAGGAGGCGCCGACTTTGCCTCCTAGGGTTAGGGTTTGAGGTGTCTTGGATTGTGTGCTAGGGTTTCCCTTTCATTCATTATTTATAGTGGACCTTATTGGGCTAGTAAGGGGATCCATGGAATGACTTAAGTGTTGGGCTCACCCATTAGATAAATTACTAATTAAATCAAATGACCCATGATTTAATGTATTATCAATGGAATATTATTTTATTCCACTAAAGAATAATATTGCACTCCCACTTAAATCACCAAATTACAAATAACTTGGGTCCATTATATTTTATAATATTTCTCGCGTTTAAGATTATCTTGATCCATCAATTTAATTCTTTTGTCTGCTATGTGACTAGAATTAAATTAATTCTTCAAAGAGTTTTTCTAGTTTGAAACTTTATTTATTATTCGTTGAATAAATTCCAACTGCGCAGTTTTCTGAATAATAAATTCCTCTTTCAAACACCTCATTGGGGATCACCCTTTTAGGGATTTAATCATACCACACTGGGCACGCGAATTCTATGAAATAATATTCCAATACCTTCATGTTATTCAATTACTACCACCCAAGATATCATGAACTTGAGTTACGTACAAACTCTCACATATTGATAAGTCAAAGTGGCGTTTGATTGAATAAACAATATTGATATTAATATCATAGACTAGAAAATACTAAACTTTCTGAAATATATTCTTTCAGTAGATAGCAATAAAGAATACATTTCGGATTAGATCCTTTCAGTGCTTTACCACACCGGTGTTACCAATCTCTTCTTAGGTAAGAGAGAATTATCACAAACACCGCAACCGTACCAACAGGTAGCCAAAGCCTATCTAGGTTGTGAATACGTTTTTTCTTCTTACTAGATCTGGCCAAGTCCCCTACTGGAAAACTCATGAGGAGATTCATCGAATTTCCCTACTTGACCTTCTTAGTAAAAAGCCTTAGACTTGTTTATTATATTTCAATAATAAACCATTATATTATATTATTTATTCTCATAATTAGGTAAACAAGTGGAGGTGGCGTTTCTCGTATACATGCACAAGCTGACTGTACAAAAGCATGTACGCTCGAGAGGCATCTTTTAGTATACAAACCCCAACAATCTCCCACTTATACTCAAAGAATGCTTTCGAGTATACCAACCGCTTTATTGGCCTTGTGCTACACATTCACAACACATTTTCTCCCACTTATACTCAAAGCAGGCTTTGGCCACTATATACTCAAAACTATAATTCTTTAAAAGAATCTAACAACATAGTTTTCTAGAGTACATAAAACGAGAATATACTTGTAATTTATAACCTTAATTCTTGCTAAGGAGCACGATTATTTGATCAAAATATTTGCCCTTTGATCCAGTGGAATAATTTTATGTGCCTTTCTCAAGTGCACTTATACATATTCCTCTATCAAAATCCACTATTTTGATCCTTCTGAACTTCTACTAATTAAAGTAGAATACTTATAGCAAATATAAAGTTTTAGTCATGTCGAATATGATTCCCAAAACTTTAATTATATAATACCAACCTAACTTGGTATCATCCTTGCTATATAACTTGTGATGTAAATTTATGCATGAACATAATTACCTCATCACAATGACTAATTGGAAATTAGTCCTTATGACAAAATAAAACCGAATGATTGCATTCTTTGTTTTATAGTCATAAATTCCAAGAGTTCATTTATTTAACCATTTGTTGTGATCTTTAGAAATACTTTCTTTGGAAATCCAAAAGCAATTCTAATTTTAATAGCTAACTTGGAAATGTCTTTTAATGTTATTAGAGTCTTAGAAAGTGTGCAATTCATCACTTCTTTCATTCTAGGGTGTGAACCCTTTTAACTCTATCAAACATTACCTTAATTCCATTTATGAATATTCTATGAGACAAAATTTAGCTCCCACTTTTAAAAGTAGAAAAATACTAGTCTCAATATTCTTTAAGGCTATTAAAACAATTTAAATAGTGCTTGGAGTTAAATTCATCATAGTTTAATAAAACAAGCCATGACGCTCTTATTAAACACTTAGAATTTAATTATTCATTAAGAAAAGCTCCCACTATTTTAATTATCACTTTCACAACAAATTAAATAAAACAATAACTAATCAAATAGTCAACTCTAGGCTTGGAACATTAAAATAAATTTAATGTGCACACTATATTTACTACACAAGAATTTCTAGTATTTATAATAAATACTTATCTTGTTTCTAGTTGAATTTAATTTACTTGCCTTGTAATCAATTATTGTGATTATTTTTCTTACACCTTTATTTGAACAAACGCGATCATTAGATCATTTTATTTTGTATTGAATCCATGTCGAACATTAATGTTCTATTGACTCATCAACAAAACAATGGTTCAAAAGACTTAAGGATCAAAGAAACTTAATAATCAATATTTCTAGAAGAAACCTTCATAATAATTGAATCAACAAATTTAATCACAAGTAAACATTTTGATATTAACCATGTTACATTTGATGTCATAAATAATTGGATAATCAAATTTCATTTATCTAATAATGCAAGCATTATAAAATGACATCGATAATCCAAAAACACAATTGATAAACTAGGAACAAAATTCCATATCAATAATCCATATGATATCAAAACCAAACAATATCAAAAACTCTCAAAATTCAACAATGTAAACATAAAAGCAAAAATAAACTCTTCTGACTTGAACATGGTCATCTCGAAATCTCGAAAGTCCACCCCTTCTTTTCATCTTTGTTTGAGCAATCACAAGCTTATTATAAAGCTCCAAAAATGATAACCTTTTGTCGCTAAACAAAATTTCATTTATGACTTCATTAAAGCTATCTGGAAGCCCATCAAGGATCATTATCTGTTGGGTTTCTGGGTCAACTTTCCCCCCGACAAGTGAAGTTTATTGAAGTAGCCAAGCATGACTAGGGCATATACCCCCACGTCTTGGCCCTCTTCAAACACATCATGCCTTAAATGCTTCACAGCGATACCAGCTCTTATCTTAGAGGACTTTTCTTCAAACCACGTGGGCTTGTTGACCAACGGCCTTTTGGGTTCGTCAAACCTCTCAAGGGCATTGCCAACACTGGCCAAAACGAAGCCCTTGAGATGACATTCCGCGGTATGCCACTGATCACGAAACTCCTTGTCCTCTCCTTGTAGATGGTATGTGGGCGGACGATCCTTGCTGAGAATCAATTTCAAGTCATTGATCAAACGATCAACATCAAGTTTACTTTTCCATTCCTTAAACAATTCAGAGTCATGCTTCCTCGAACTAAGTATGGCATAATAAATATCCCAAGTGTCAATCATCTTTCGTTCAAGCTGAGAACAAATACCAATAATATAAACATGTAAAATTTCAAAGAATTGCAAATAACCACAAAACAACTCATCAATTTTACATCCACAAAAATCAAGCACAAACGTTCTTCTACTAGGAAGCCGTGTCATATTCATGCAAGAAATTCATTATTTTTACTGGCCACAATGTCGACAGATAGTCCAGAGACCATAAGAATGGCATGGCTGACTAACACTGCTAAAGCGTATAACCATAAAATTAAGCACTAAGGATTCTTTACTTGTGCGTGAACTCCTCTAAAGAAAGGTCGAACCGGACAAGCACCTCCTCCTATAGCTCCCTCTAAGCATTATTAAAATACAATCCTTATAATTTCGCAGCAATATTGCTCCGGTAAAGACCAGTCGCGATATTACTGAAAAACTAATTTTACGATTTTAATAACCTTTATCTAGAGAAGTCCAAACTTACAAACTGGTTGTTGGGGATAATCGCAGCGGAAATTGCAAAACAAATAAATCCACAAAAGAATCTATTTAGGTGATTATGTGAGTCGATTCAATTTCATGCTTGAACATTTAGAAACATATAATTGCGCAATTAATCACATAATTTAAATTAAATTATGTTATTGAATACTTACAACAATGATTCTCCAAAGAATCGAAGTGGCTTGCTACTTCTCCACGTGTAGATCTTGAAGCTTGATTGTGAATGCAAGACCAAAGATCTTCTAACCTATGACCCTTAACTCTATAGATCTAAATTCCTTGTGGGAGGAATCTCTTAGAAATTATAAGAATCTTGAAGGAGAAGACAAGAAAGCCAAGTGTGGAGGCTAGGGTTTGTGATAACATATGTCTCATCTCCTTACATTCTTATTTATAGAGTTTATGATGGGCTAGGTTAGGGATCTATGGGGCTTGGATTGGGCCTCCCCAATTGGACCTTCTTTACTAATTAAATTATAACCCATAATTTAATATAAGGCCAATGGAATATTTCTTGTGCCACTATAGAAGAAATATTGACCGCCCATCCAATCCGTGATTACAAGCAATCTGGGTTAACCTCTTTAATATATTATTTCCCGTGTCTAAGACTTTCTATATCCATTAATTAATTTGTAGTCTGCTATAGACTTTAAATTAATTAATATCTTTATTTCCAAGAGTTTGTCTAGTGCGAGATGTATATTAAAAATATACTTTTCCTTTTCTATTTATTCTTGGATTAAATCCAAACCGGCCGGGTTTCCGAATAATAGAACTTCTCTCAAACACCTCTTGGGGATATAGTCAAACCGCGCAGGCACACGATTCAATGTAATAATAAAACTGACACCATACTAGTTATTAATTACTACTACCCAAGATATCAGGAATATTGGGTTACGAAAAACCCGCACCTATTGATAAGTCAAAGAAGCGTATGATTAAATAACGTGTGTCCTATATTATTACAAAGATTAGGAAATATTAAATCTCCAAGACATCGTCTTACAGTAGATAGCAACAAAGACGTGTCTATACTTTAGATCCATTCAATGCTATACCACACCAGTGTCACTAGTCATTCTCAAGGTAAAGACGACTTTTCGGATGGACACTGCAACCTTTCACGATAGGTAGCCAAAGCCTATCTAGGTTGTGAAAAAGTTTTACTTCTACAAGGTACCGGTTGGGCCACCTACTGTGATGACCTGTTCCACGACCCAACCTTCAATGTAGAAGACTTAGACTGATTTTACTTTCCGGCGCTTTAATTATATAATTTAATATATAATTAAATACGGTCAATACCCATTAAAGTAAAATACACAGTGTGAAGAAAACATTTATTATTCTCATTAAATGAAGAGTGTTTACAATATACAAGCAATTTATCAAATTCAAAAACTCGAAAAATGCTTTTTAGTATATATGTTCCAACAATCTCCCACTTATACTCAAAACATGCTTTCGAGTATACTACTGTCAATTTTCTTCAATTTCTCCCACTTATAGAGAAAGCAGGTCTGAGTCTTTAATGCATCTAACACCTATCCCTTCCATATGACGATCGAACGTCCCACCCGAGAGGGCTTTCGTGAAAGGATCAGCAAGGTTGTTTTCTGTTGCAAGACTACTTGTATGTCACCTCTCTGTACAATCTCCCGAATGATATGATGCTTGCCTTATGGGATCGTGGTTCCTTTGAGTTTGCAACAGCTCCAGAGTTATCACAATATACCGTGATGCTCTTGGGCAAACTTTGAATCACACCCAACTCCTTTAGAAAGCATATTAAGAGAATATTCTTTAAAATTCCATTCTATTATGGAAAAGCCAAAATTTAGATCAATCAAACATTGAATTCCCTTACGTTAATTATCATGATATTATCTAGATGGAAAGAATCCATCAAAATCAACTAATTAACAAATTAAATCAATTTATTTGACCTAATTATTCAATTGACAATATTTAAAGAAGACAATTATTCTCTTTTAAATTAGAATCTTGACTTAATTGCAAAATCATTCTAATTCCCACAAGATATTTTAATTATTCTAGGTTTAGGATTTTAAACCACAATTATAAATAGCTTGCGTGTTAAGAAACGAAACGAAAACACGAAAAACAAAGAACGAGACGACGCGACCAAAACCCTAATTAGGGTTTGGGCCGCCACCGGGCCTCGCAGCAGCAGCTGCTGCCGCGTCTGACCCCCGCCGCCGCCTCTGCACGTCGGGCACTGCTCCACCGTCGACCGCCACCTGGAGCCACAGTACGCCACCGCCGCCACCGTCTGGAAACGCCGAGTTCGGCCGCTGCAAGCGTCGATTAGCCACTGCAGCGACGTAGGAAGCCCATGTAGCCGGATCTGCTGGGGCAGACCCGACGCGCCTCCATCACCGCTGCCTCGCCGAACCGTCGCCTACACCGGTCGTCGTCGGTCAGCCGCTGCAGCAGCCACCGGAGGCCCACGCTGTCGGATCGAGATCGATCCGACACGCCTACGACAGTTCCGCCGCCCGCTCGCCGTCCGCCGCCTCTCCCATTGGATTGGAGCTCCCTCTGGTCGACGACCATCGCCGGCCGCCGCCCCGAGCTCCTTCTCCGTCGTGATTCCCGGTCGGCGTGAAGCTAGGGTTTTTCGAAACCCTAGTTTATTTTTATTTATTTTTATTTTTTTTTGTTTTTCGATTTTAATTAACTTGATTCATCGCGCTCGCTTCGCGTGACCACGATCTTAAATCTTAATTAATCGTTTCTTAATTTGTAACAATCTTTTATGTTCATATCAAATATGCATATTTAAATATCTAGCTTTTTAGCAATTTAAATTATTCTAGCATATTAAGAACATAAAACTATAGATCTATGAATACTTGCTAGATCTAGAATATTTTTGTGAAAAACTCAAATAAAATTATTCATAATATTCTTTCATCGATCCAAGTATTCAATCATGGACCACTTTATTTCTTGATTCAAAAACATATATTCACTTAAACACATACATATATGTAATCAACAAACATATAATCTAGTACATATTACTTAGAATATATAGATCTAATGATGTTCATCATAGATCTAGAATATTTTTGTGAAAAACTTGAATAAAATTCAAGATTCATAATATTCTTTCATCGATCTAGAACATCATATCATAGATCCAAAATTAAAATCAAGAAAAACATAGATCCAACACATATTGCATTATTTTCGAAAATCCCAAGTTTTAACACTATAATTTTCGAAAAATTCAATTAATCAAATACATAATCAGAGCCTAAAAATTGGCTCTGATACCAGTTGTTGGGACTACCGCAGCGGAAGACACGGAAAACAAACAGGTCCTTGACCGGATCTATTTAGGTGATTATGCATTCAACTCCAATTTCATGCAATAAACATAGATCTATAGATATAACATCAAATAAACACATAATCATGCATATTCGATGTAGATTCGATTGTTACCTCATAAGCCATCATTGGATTGACGTTGCTAGCTGCACCACCCGGAGATCCTTGGTTTATCGACCACGAATCTTCCGTACTATTCCCTTGTCCTTGATTCTCCATCCGTGTGGGCGGGTCTTAGATAATCAATTAAATAACTTTGAATGGATCTAGGGAAAACCAATACAAACACCAAATTGTCTAGATCTAATCCTATGAATTAGGATAGGTCAAGAACAATAATCAAAACCCTAATTCTCCCACGTGCTAGGCACGAAAATCGATGCCAAGAGGGAGAGGAGAGGAGGCGCCGACTTTGCCTCCTAGGGTTAGGGTTTGAGGTGTCTTAGATTGTGTGCTAGGGTTTCCCTTTCATTCATTATTTTTAGTGGACCTTATTGGGCTAGTAAGGGGATCCATGGAATGACTTAAGTGTTGGGCTCACCCATTAGATAAATTACTAATTAAATCAAATGACCCATGATTTAATATATTATCAATGGAATATTATTTTATTCCACTAAAGAATAATATTGCACTCCCACTTAAATCACCAAATTACAAATAACTTGGGTCCATTTTATTTTATAATATTTCTCGCGTTTAAGATTATCTTGATCCATCAATTTAATTCTTTTGTCTGCTATGTGACTAGAATTAAATTAATTCTCCAAAGAGTTTTTCTAGTTTGAAACTTTATTTATTATTCGTTGAATAAATTCCAACTGCGCAGTTTTCTGAATAATAAATTCTTCTTTCAAACACCTCATTGGGGATCACCCTTTTAGGGATTTAATCATACCACACTGGGCACGCGAATTCTATGAAATAATATTCCAATACCTTCATGTTATTCAATTACTACCACCCAAGATATCATGAACTTGAGTTACGTACAAACTCTCACATATTGATAAGTCAAAGTGGCGTTTGATTGAATAAACAATATTGATATTAATATCATAGACTAGAAAATACTAAACTTTCTGAAATATATTCTTTCAGTAGATAGCAATAAAGAATACATTTCGGATTAGATCCTTTCAGTGCTTTACCACACCGGTGTTACCAATCTCTTCTTAGGTAAGAGAGAATTATCACAAACACCGCAACCGTACCAATAGGTATCCAAAGCCTATCTAGGTCGTGAATACGTTTTTCTTCTTACTAGATCTGGCCATGTTCCCTACTGGAAAACTCATGAGGAGATTCATCGAATTTCCCTACTTGACCTTCTTAGTAAAAAGCCTTAGACTTGTTTATCATATTTCAATAATAAACCATTATATTATATTATTTATTCTCATAATTAGGTAAACAAGTGGACGTGGCGTTTCTCGTATACATGCACAAGCTGACTGTACAAAAGCATGTACGCTCGAGGCATCTTTTAGTATACAAACCCCAACATGCTTACCCTTAGGAAATGGTTGCTTCTTGCTCTTACCCATTATGCACTGCTCACAACTCTTTAAATCTGCAGAATCATCATGATTAAAAATCCTCTATTTTACTAAGACTTTCATGCCTTTTTGCCCCAGATGTCCTAACCTTGAATGCCACAGTTTGAGATCACTTACTCCTCTTTCAACACTATAGCCATTCCCTGCAATAACCTCTGCATCTAGGTAGTATATGGTCTACTTCCTCATAGCTTTCATAACTACTGCACTTCCAAAATAGATTTCCATCTGATCATCTTGGCTTCTAAAATCATAGCCCTTTGACTGCAAGACTCCCAAAGAGACAAGATTCCTCTTAATTTCAGGAATGAATCTAACATTAGTAAGCAAGACCACAGAGCCAGATGCTAATTTCAATCTGATAGAGCCCATTCCTCTAATAGCACAGGTCTGATTATTTCCAAGAACTACTGATCCAGTTGAGGGTTTAAACTCTTGAAACCATTCATGATGAGAACAAATATGAAAACTACACCCTGAAACTACTATCCAACATTCACTAATAGATCCACCACATTAAGAATGTGCATATTTTGTTCATCTTGAACTAGATCAGTTGTACCTGGTGTTGCTCCTTCAGTGGCATTCTGCTTCCTCTTCCATGCGAAGCAATTCCTTTTGATGTGCCCTGGTTTCTTGCAATAGTGCCAGCTCCTTGTCTCCTTCTTTTGGGCTTTATCAGCATCATGAGACTCCTTGTTGAAGCATCCTTTCCGCTTCCCTTTTCCCTTCCATTTCTTGACATTCAATACTTCCTCAGATCCAATAGGGAGAAAGCTACTTTGCCTCTGAAAATCCTTGGTCTTGAGGGCTGTTTGAACTTCAAGCAACGTGATGGGTTTATCCCTTCCATACAACAGAGCATCCTTCAACTGCTCATAGGAAGATGGTAGAGCATTGAGGAGGACAATTGCTTTATCCTCATCTTCCAACTTTACTTCAACATTCTCCAGATCGTCCACAAACTTTGCAAACTGATCGATCTGCTCACTTAAAGACTTATTCTCCACAAATCTATAATTGTAGAGCTGCTGCTTCAAATACAATCGGTTAGCTAGGGATTTTACCATGTAGAGCTCCTCGAGCTTCTTCCACACCGCACACGCAGTCTTCTCATGCGCCACTTCTCTCAAGACTTTATCATCAAGACTCAAGAATATTGTGCTACGCGCCTTCCTTAGAATTTCTTGGCGCTTCCCCGTAGCCTTATCATCATCTTCTTTCGCCTTGAGCGCCTCATCTAGACTTTGATGGATCAGCAAGGATTCCATCTTAATTCTCCAGAGACCAAAATCCGATTTGCCATCGAACTTCTCGGCATCGTATCGCGCCATCGACATTCCCACAGACGGCGCCACTTTGATAGGGATTGGGCGCTGATATGATCACCGAACAATAAAGAAAACGAAAACAAGACAACACAACTCGATTTTACGTGGTTCGGTATAAACCTATATCCACGGGAAAGGTTTTGATCTCGATTGTATTACTCACTTCAGTTTACACTCTCAAAGATGAACTACAAAGAATCAAGAAGAAGCAAAGATTACAACACACTCAAGATAGTAACCTCTCTGCTCTATCGACGAATTCTCTTCCTTTCTCTCTTTGGGTGTAAAACTCTCTCTCTTTTAGCTTCCGTTTTATATCTTCACAGCTGGAAATAGCTTCGGTTGTAACTAACTCTCTTAATCCAGTGAACTATCGCACACGTGAGCTACCATGCACCTTAGTATACACCATACTTTGCATGACCATTGTAACTCACAAAAATTAAATACACAATTGCAAAGCCATAATTTAATTAGCGACATATAAACATTTAATATATTTTGTTGATTCTATTAAGTGATTGCTAATTGCTTTACTAATTAAACTCTCGAACTTTAACACGTACTGCTAAATCATAATGTCCGTCTCAGCTTTTGATAAAGTGATAATGTCCGTCTCGAGATCAAAGCAAGGTGATGGTTGGATTTTTTTTGTACATATAAATATCACGTTATAAATAAAATCCGTCAAAGGATAATAAAATTATGAAATAAAGGGAAAAAATAATCAAAAGTACGTCGATGTCTAGATGATTGTGTATGTAGCATAATGCATCATTAATCGACATTCTTCTAGATGTAGTTTGGCGTGTAATAATTATAGCAACAAAATGTGATTAGTCGGAAGCAAAGGTTCATAAAGATATTTAGAAAGATAATTAAAAAAATTAGTCTTCCTTGGCGATTATCAAAGGTTGTGTTGACTGATTAAGGATTTTTTACTGTCCTCTCTCTCCTACAAATATTCAACTTATTTTAATAATGTACAGGACAGCCACCAGCCGAGCTACTAGGTAAATTTATTTATTTATCTATTTGTAATTTAGTAATTTTTGTTTATATTAGAATTTTTAAAAATATTGTGATTTTTGTTAATAGTACATTTGAGAGTTGGAATTTGTTCTATGCTAGCTTTAATTATGAAAAATATTATCAATAAGTTATAGTACTAATAAAAATAGAATTTATGGATATTTGTTAAATTTCTATAAATTGAACCTATTGAGAAACTTAACATAAAATGTGTGGCTCTAGTTCTACAGCTGCTTGGTACTAATACATTTATTGGTAACTTTATGAATGCCACCAAATGCAGATTGTCCCACGGTAAATCAGCCGCCCACTTCTGGAAATATAATTGCAAGTTGTAAGCATCTAGATTTGATCAAAACACTTCACAAATATAGACAAAATACAAAAAATAATATTATTAAACGACAAATTTCTTTTTCAGTACAATCCACAAGAATGTGAATTAGAACAAGAAAACACTACTTCTTGATGGAAACCTAACAGCACTTTACGTGTGTGCTGTGTGCACAAAATTGGAGATAATGTGCTATTGGGATGACCTAACAATTTTGTATATTATTGCATATCTAGAAACGAAATATATTTCACAGAAACAACTAGACATCTCGACCACATCCTTCCCATCTTAATTGAAACGTTTCTTTAGATAATACTACTCACTCCGTTCCACAATAAGAGTTCTATTTTGCTATTTCACTTCGTCTCACAATAAGATTCCTATTTCACTTTTACTATAAATGGTAAGTAGGCCCCACATTCCACTAATTTATTTCACTCATATTTTATCATAAAACTATATATAAGTGAGACTCATGTTCCACTAACTTATTCAACTCATTTTCTTTTACATTTCTTAAAACTCATGTCATAACTAAATAAGACTTGTATTACAGAACGGAGAGAGTACTATTGCTACAAGTAAATTAAGTACAGATTGAATAAAATATACTCCCTCCGTCCCGGATAATTCGGGTCACTTTGACCGGTCATGGGTTTTAAGAATTGTAATGAAAAGTGGGTTGAAAAAATTAGTGGAATGTGAGTCATATCTTTATATATTAGTTTTATAATAAAATGTGAGTAGGAATGAGTTAGTGGAATATGGAGTCCACTACCAAAAATGGTAAAAATGAAGTGGGACAAATTATATGGGATGGACCGAAATAAAAAATCAGGACGAATTATCTGAGACGGATGGAGTACAAGAGGCTAAAATAGAAAATCAGTTGAAAAGTTAAATACAACAAAGAATAAAACAAATGATATTAAATGTATTACTACTCCCTCTTGACAGCATTTCAATTTTAAGATATTTCACAATAATAAGTAGCAGAGTGATTTCAATTTTCGACAAAAATTAATATACTAGGAGTAGTATTTTATAATTTAGTTTCTCTCATATTCAACTAAAAAACAGAAAGGAGAGGCTGGAGAGAGTGAATGATGAAAAATCTGAAATGATAAAGTGAGAAGTGGGGGTGAAAGTAATAAGCACTTTATTGAGAAATGGGGTTCAATCATGCATCGATTTGAGTGATAAAAATAGATGACACAGTGACCGTATTTTGCTCCACACAGCTGGCCTTGTACGTTTATGGCATCATATTTCCACCCCACATGCCTCATCCCCAACCATTCTTCAAATGAATCCATAACCCACGTTCTTATTTTAATTTAAATCTGCCACTTCCTAGCCCGATTTTGATTATACTTTTATTTTCAAGAATTTCACTTTAAACTTTCACGAATCACCTGATTTTTATCAAACAAACGGTTAACTAACAATTATAATTCCAAAATTTTCAGAATCGGTATAATCTATTTCAATTCAGTCCATATATTATAAGACGATTACAGTGTTGAAATTGAAACTTTGGATCCGACAAGTAAATTCATAGTTTTGATATTGAACACATAACTAGCTATTTCGATTTTTGTCAATTTTGATAGTATTTTTAATCGAATGTTCCTGCTTATCAATGAAAAATTCTGGATCCGAACCAAAGTAATAGAATTTGGATACCGATTCCGGTTGAGCCCATTAGGATGGCTAACCACGCATTTCTCCTATTTTCCAAAATCCCTTTTTCTTTATTGGTAAGTAGTAATATCCCACCACTTTCCTATAAATCAAACCCCTCACCCTTCTCCAAAGCCCCTTCTCTTCCACTTCTCTCACCCACAGCTTTCCAATTTAATTTTCCCTCTCTTTTCCTTTTTTCTATTATCGCCTCGTTTCTCTGGTTAATTCCATAACAACCACACATATTTTTCCGATACAATCTTGCCAAAAATAAATACTCCACTTGTTTTTCAATTCATACCTCACAAACCCCAAAACTTCACCAAAAAATCATTGAATGTTGCAGAAACCGCCGTTGATGTTCCAGATTCATCCATGTCTCCCGTTCTGAGCGAACTTCTCCGGTCCGGTTTTATGATCAGTTCCTCCCTCCGCCGCGGCACCCATCTCGTCCAATCCTTCTCCGTCGTCTTCCTCTACTGGTTCTACGTTTTCTCATAAACTTTTCCCCCAATTCGCAAACCCTAATTTATCCCCTCTCTCTCCTTATACAAATACACACGATTAATTCTTCAATTGATCCAAAAACACACACAATCACTTCAATTAATTCATTAATGGCGACATCGAGCGTGACTTCGTCGGATTCGCCGCCGGTGATGGACCAGAGGAAGCGCAAGCGGATGCAATCGAACCGCGAATCGGCGCGGCGGTCGCGGATGCGGAAGCAGAAGCACCTCGACGATCTGATGGCGCAGGCGGCGCAGCTGAGGAAGGAGAACGCGGTGATCCGGAGCAGCATCGGCGCCACCGCGGAGCGCTGCGTGAGTGTGGAGGCGGAGAACTCGGTGCTGGCGGCGCAGATGATGGAGCTGACGCATAGGCTCGGATCTCTCAATGAGATATTGAGCTGCATCGGTTCGGTTAGCGCCGCAGCCGCTGCCGTCGGCGGATGCATGTTTCAGTCGGAGGAGTTTCAGGTTGGCGATGGCGCGCCGTGGAACTCGGTGGGGCTGAGCCACCACCCAATCATGGCGGAGATGTTTGATTATTGATGAAAAAAATTGTGAACCACAGCAAAATTGGTCAACGTGTTCTTGGTTGGTGTTTTTTAAGATTTGGATTTAAAAAATAAAATAAAAATTAGTGGTTGTTCTTTCTTGTATTTTTAATTCATAAGATTGATTAGCATTTGCGTAAATGGAATATCTCCAATTATTTATTAGTGTTGTTGATGCTTTTGTCATGATTTGGATCCATTGGCCCATATACATTCAATTATTATTATAGACAATAATGACTCCAATTTAAATATGTAGTGAAATAAAGGAGAAAATATCTTAGTAATTAAAATGCGCTTCACCTCTAGTAGAGCATATAAATAATGAAATAAAGCACAATTATAACTCGCACTCCCTATTTAAATACTCGCTTTAATTCTCGAGGACTTTTGAGAAATGATTTGATTTTGTGAAAAAGTAGCGATACAAAATTAATTTCACTTTAATATATATAGGTCCCAGTCGAGTTAACCTACTCGAATTCTCGGACCATTTGGGTTCTGACGAAATTTTCTATCTTATAAACTTTAAATCCAAATTCAATCCCTTAAGGTTTTAGGCTAAGCCATCAAGTCAATCGGGCTCAAAAAATTTTACTCCGTATATTATTATTTTTTAAGTAATAATACTACTATATTATATTAATCATTTTATATCTGGAATAAATGAGTAATTACTTCAATTCGAATTAAATATGTAACTCATTTAGTGATAAAATTTATGTTTTACTTAAATAGTGATTATTTTAAAATTTTACATATAATATTTTCATAAAAAGTGTAAAAGTAAAAAAAATGAGTATGGTTTTCAAATTTGATTGAATTAAAATATATTTTTACTTATATTTAAATTTTTTTTAGTAATTCTAAAAGTTTGAAAAAGCTTAATGAAAATTGAAAATAAATAATGAGAATTAACTCGGGCGGGTTAATTTTGGCCAACCCAATCGGGGTTGTGGGCTATTCGGTTTTAACATAATTTGGGTTATCATTTTTTTTGGATATAAATTTTCAATTATATCCCTATAAATTTTTTGGGTCATCAGACCAACTTATGAAACGTGGAGCGTGTAGTCCATTTACGGTTTAGGGTCATCGAATTATGACTTTTTTCGGGCTATTCGGGTCAATCCCAACAAATAAAAGTTTCAACCCTAACCCTTTTTTTTTATAAATCTTATTGATCTTATAATAGAACGTTACCATAATAATTTATTTTATATTCCATTTTTCCTAAATAATTATCTAGTTATTCTAGTCTACCATTCTAGAGAATTTACGACATAACATCTAGAGTTGGATCATTTCTAGATGTATTTTATATCACATATATCTAGATTTTATTTTTTTATTTCAACAAAAGCAACGCTATTTTGAATACAAGAAATAAACTATAAAAAGAATATAAGTTGAAACTATTCTCAAATTTAAGTAAATATAATAATATTTGATTAAACATATAAACATGTGTAATTACTAAATTTCTCCTTTAAAAATTTTTAATTGTTGGGTGATTAATGTGCCCCAGCCCACCATATATATAGCTCCACCAACCAATATGTATATTCATGAACAAAAAAGTAGACGCCGACCTCATAAAAAAACAAAATGATCTAGATATTAATTTTAACATTGTACATATATAATAAATACACAAATTTAGTTACTAATGATAAACGTTCGAATTATAGTGGTGATCGATGACCATGTCCCTTTCAAAAACATGTGTGATCATGCATTTGCAATAAGGTAAATGTGTTTGATAAAAACTGTTTGTCTATTATTACGTCGATGTCACTAAACATGTTTACTTATTAGAAAAATTGCACAAATTGTCACCAATTTAATGGGTTTGACAATTTAATTTAATTTAATTAGTCTTATACAGTAGTATACATGTTTCTAGAAGTTTTCGGAGCTCCTCAAACTTAGTTGTGACTTGTGGTCAACATCTTTAGATTTCATAGCAAACTTATTTATATCATTCTCTTTGTTCTTCATTTTACATTTAAAACTTATAAATTTAGATAATACTTAGCACACATATGCACATCTTTACCACAAAAGATTTTTGATGTAATGAAACGTGCATAAAAATAAATTAAAAGTTCCAAATGTTTTTTCAGTATGATAGGGTTCTGTTGTATAAAAAATTGCTTGTTATATAGCATGTTTTAGACAATCAAGCATTTTTTTAGAGTAAATTACAAATTTAGAATCTATACTTTCATTGATGCATATTTTTTTGGTATCTATACTTATAAAATATCATTTTCAGTATGTATACTCTATATACTTATTGCACATTTTAAGATCCTACCTACTTTTTCTATTTTTTCGGACTAAATGCACTCTCAAATGGATGAAGAACAAATTTGTACATTCAATGCAATCATTTCGAACCTTTAGACAATATTATTTGATGCAAATTGAATTTTTCCTTGGCTAATTCCAATTTGAGTATCTTAGAATGTGATTTCACTTTAGTTTGGATATATATACATGGAGCCTATAGTATAAAAGTAACGATGGAATGGAACCTATTCCTATGAATAGCGACCTTATTTGATACATTAATCAATGATTATGGTTTAAGAGAGATAGATAGTTGCGTCATGAATTAATTCTATAATTCTAGCTAATTGATGATTTGTTTTGGGAAAATACACTCATTTCAAACCCGATTAATTGATAGTTTTATTATGAACTCTACAGCATTGAAGTCTTGTAAATAGTTTAATTATAATAAACCGGAAATTATTCTCAAACGCACTAATGTAATTACTCCAATAGTTTAATTACTCCGTATAATAAACCCGAGTATATTTTTACATAAAAAAAATGCAAAAACATTACTAGTGACTATAATATGTTGCATTGTGTCCTGAGTTATGGGTTTATGGCCCAAAGTAAGTGTAAAAGTAATCGTGGGCCCAATAAATTCTATGCCTTCATAAACCGATGTGGTACACCAAATTCCACCGCAACACGACGACGTTTGCAATGGCTTAGATATTAAAAATAAAGAATAAATGGTAGGTGTCGTCAATCCGGTGGGCACACGTCAATTGATGCAAAATTGATAAGTATTAGTTCATGACTGAAAAAGCAATTTTCAATGGATTCAGATATAACTAATGCAGCATGGATCGTTTAGGGTTTAAAACGATTCTCATCAATTATAAACACTTTTTTAATGTTAAAAGGCCAAACGAGACGCGTGAGCTCTAGATCATCATTATTACGGTTGCTTTGATGAAGTAGCAACTTTTCTGATTTTGGGTTTCTCATGAATTCAAAATTTAATTCAGTGTCGAAATCATCTTATATCCATCATATTAATTTAACTTTATATTGAACATATCTTGTACTCCATATATGTTACTTACTAAATCCCACATCTATAGATATATTTCTTGTTTCGTAAAAAAATTGTATGGTATCCACCGTTCTGTAATAGGAGTTCGTATTTAATGACTCAGCATCGATTTTTAGAAATGTAATTGCACAAAATTGGTGGAATATAAGTCTTACTTTTATATATGGAGTATTAATTTTATAATAAAATATGAGTGAAATAAGTCAAAGAATATGGAGCATGAAAGATTAATTTTGTAGTTTTGTATTGGGTGGGATGGATCAAAATGAAAAAGACTCTTATTACGTGATAGAAAATAATACTGTTATAAATTAACTAGAAGAAAAAATAAAGTAGGATTCATAATAAGGTATATACAATAACGTTTTCATTTTAAAAAAAATGTATCAAAATTGGGTGGCTTCAATAACTTGAGAAAATAAAGACCCACGCCACATATTACGGATGCCCATGTTGTTATACACATTTATTGTTGAAGACTTGAAGTGGAGTATTCAATGAATATCAGTATGTCTTTGACTTTATGAGTTTTTAACGATTATCCTTTTTTTTCTAATTCTACTTCATATGTTAATTTTGAAGCGTGAACTACTCCGTCGGAAACACCAAATAGTGTGACACCTCGTATCCTCATCCACAATCAATATTTAATAATACTACAATTAATATTTTTTTTCCTAACTATGTCCTATTTTATTAATCTTGTATTCAATTTATATAGTCAACTACTAAAATTATTTATACTTAAAAGAAGGAATGAGTATGGAATAATTGTATATACTATGCACGTGCATGTTATGTATTTCATTATATATCTAAAATAATTTATTAGACGACAAAATATGAGAGATTAGAGTAAGGATTGCCTGGTGTTGATAGTACCCTAGTAGTTGAGCCATTAGTAAGTCATACAACATCTAGTCAAAGTTGGTGGCGAGGAATTTTTGTTTTGAAACTGCACAAATCAATTCATTCACCCGGCTCGACGACATATATAGCTTAGACGTTGATATTACGATTCTTCTTATCAAATTAAGCTTCGGATGAATGAGCCAATATTGATCATAATTTTGTAATCTAATATTTGATGTTTTCCACAATTGCTCTATACTCTCATGCATACGCCTAATATATTATAAAATTACAAATTAAAATTGTTAGCAATTAACACCATTATATGCTTAAATCTTTCGATTTTCGACATGACTTTTTCGAATAGCATCCCCAAAACGACCAAAACGATGAGGTTTTAATCAGCACTATTACGTCGAAAACTAAAAAACAAGATAGAACTTCATGCAGTAGTAATTTGTAATTCTGCATACATTGGGAATGTATAGCGGTAACAAGTGTGTATCAACTATTCATTTTAAGCAAACTCCATTTGTCCCTTAAAAGTATGAATTATTATTTCTTTCTTAGTCTATCTATGAAAACAAAGAATTTTCTGATTTTGGATCTCACTACCCTACTAATAATGTGGACTTTAATTTCCACTAACAAACTACGTTTTCTTTTCATCTATCTTTGTTTAACAATTGTATTAATCTATGCTTAACCAAAAATTTAAACTTTTCAGAACAGAGAGATAGCATAAATTATGAATTGATTCTGTGTACTTTATGTACTTTATGTGGGAAATAATAACTTCGAACATTTAATAATACTATTATGACATTTGATAACTCATTTATCTTAAATTTATATAACTAAAAATGATCTAAAATGTGTATGTTTATCATATATTTTATTTTTTATTTATAAAATTGCTTATTTCATTATTGACTGAAATGTACTCTAAAATCTCCAACTCATTTATTAGATGAAGTTTTCAGATATGATTTTACTAGAAACGTAGTAGATAGAAATCATATCAAAATAAGCCACCCATTTTGATTTCTTTTCTGATAAGTGTCAAAATTTTCGTCTTTGGGTGAAAATGTAGCATAAAAGTGGTGCCCACTCCTCAATATCTGCAGGCAAATTAAACCCAATATTGAAGTTACTTTGTGCTTGGTTGGTGGAATAGTTCTAGACTTCTAAAAATACTCCCTTGTATTCATAATATGCATGTGTATTACTTATTATTCCACATTATAGTTTCCAATGACGGACGCAGAAAATAAAGCTCGTGGGGTCGGATAATATACATAATTAATAATAATAATAATAATAATAATAGTAATATTTAAATGATTATTTTAAAAATTAATTTAATTAATTATAAATATAGTAAATAATTATTTTAAAAAAATATTTCATATTGTGTAGTCATATCTTTTGGTATGAATGATATATATGTTTCCTAGGAATATCTATATTTAACAAAATCTACTTAAAAATTTCTTTGATCATTTTGTAATAGTATTAATTGAATGTTTCTCGCTCGATATGCATTAAGACAACCTCCCAACATATTTTTGCAGCTTATTCAAAAGAATTCAGAAAATACATTTTCGGTCGAATATTATAAACTCCCTTAAAAGTTACTATATTTCAATATTGTAAAAGTAATAATCGCTTGATAATTTATAATTAACTTCAAAAATCCAATAAATGAAATAAAAATAGCTTGAAATTATGGGTAATAACATATATATTCTGTAATGATCATGGTGACTTAATCTATAACCCAAATAATTTTAACTACATAAGCCATCTATATGTTGATGTTAAAAGGGATCGACTAATTTTAGTATTTTAAAAATAGGCCGTGCGTGATGCCCTTTCATTTAATTTAATTATTAAAATAATTGGAAATAAAAGAAGTGGAATCGTTTCCTTTATTACAGACTATATCTATTCTTTTTTACAGTCTCTCTCCTCAAATCCCCAATCTTCCTTATTACTCCAACTGATTCGTCCTCTCTGTTACTCCGACGAAGGCCAAACCATGGGGTGGAGCTCTGCCGTGTGGGGTCGGAGATGCTGCTGCATAGGGTCGGAGGTCAAAAAACTTAAGTTTCTTGGCAGCCTCAATGGACGGCGGTGGGGTCGGTCGACCCCACCCGACCCCACTTACATCCGTCGTTGATAGTTTCACCAAAATCTAACTGATATAATAATGAAATTTTAATAAATTGCCTGATTGATGACATCGGACTGGTAAATTCACTATAAAGAAACGTGGGGTATTAAAATTTTGACAATAGGTTTTAGAGGAATTTAAACACTATAAAAAACAGAGTTTACTAATTAACGGACAATTATCCATCGTCTATTTCCGAAAATGGTCCAACGACAATTTCTTCAACAGATTTACCGACGGACCCAATACTTAGAAAACCTCATGGGTTAATTGTTTATAAGAATTGTAGATACATAGCCTTATATATAGATGATACATCTAATAAATATTTAAATCACAGATATATTGTTTATATAGATGAATTGAATAAATTAGTGTGGTTTCATGCTTTGAAGTTTGAAGTTTGAACTGCAGTTGCATGGAAAGGCTTCATTTGTTCGATGCCTTTAAAACACGTGATTGTAGTTATAATCTTAAAAATTAAATGTGGTACTATATGAATTGACCTCCACATTGATAATTGTCATTATTTATTATATTAATCAGTATCATTCTTTTTTAATGTAATGTAAGTATTCCCCCAACATCCTTTTCAAATTTCAAGTCAATTCTTAAACAGCCACTCATTACTCTCCAATATTGCCGATCCGAAATTATCAGTTAACCAATTTTTTTGCTTGATTTAAGTTTTTATAGTACCTTTTTTATTAATTCATTCATAGTTATTTAAAAATTTATACATCGACATGGCATATACTAGTATTAATTAACCTACAAAAATCCAATATATATAGTCAAGAAGTACAAGATCCAATGCTACGAATCAACGTACAAAAACTAATAGATATGGTGAAGTCCTTTTTCTACTCATAAGCTCATCACTAGAGAAATCATCTACTACTATATATCTAATTACCAACTAATCTACTGTACATTTTATGTCGATAAGTTCAATATATACTATGTGTCGACAAAGAAAAGAAAGTAGAAACATTCATTGAATATCCACCAAAAAAGATGTTGAAGAAGAGAATTTATGAATGCAAAAGTCCAAGACTATTCTCTTCCCATCTTCCTCTCATCTTCACACTACTTGCTCTACCTCTCTCTATAATGCTACTGCATCCAATCATCCCTACCCTTAATATTCACTATATATCTCATATATATTCCAACACATACAAAAAAGTCCAATTAAAGATAAAAATGAAGCGAAAATTGGTAGAAGATGACACCACCATGTTCTCTCCCACCGCCGCCGATTACCAAGAAGCCACGATCGAGGTCCTCCGCCGCCCCCGCGGCCGCCCTCCTGGCTCTAAAAACAAGCCGAAGCCGCCCGTCTTCGTGACGCGCGACGCCACCATGAGCCCCTACGTCCTCGAGCTCCCCGGCGGCGTCGACATCGTGGACTCCACCGCCCGCTTCTGCCGCAAGCGGAGCGTCGGCCTCTGCCTCCTCAGCGCCAACGGCGCCGTCGCCGACGTCACTCTCCGCCAGCCCTCCGCCACCGTCACCTTCCACGGCCGCTTCGATATCCTCTCCATCTCCGCCACCGTCCTCCCTCCCGGAGCCACCGCGGCGGGGCCCTTCGCGGTGACGGTGGCGGGGCCGCAGGGGCAGGTGGTCGGGGGCCACGTGGTGGGCCCCCTCGTCTCCGCCGGGACGATCTACCTCGTCGGCGTTAACTTCACCAACCCCTCATTCCACCGCCTGCAGCCGGCGGATCACGAATCCGGCGATCGTGACTCTCCTCAGACGAACTCCGGCAGCGGGAGTGGAGGGGCGGTGCCGACGTCTGTGTACAGCTACCCGCCAAACGACGTCGTGTGGGCCCCCACCACTAGACATCAGCCGCCGCCGCCGCCTTACTGATTGTAATTTTAGCTCCCTCAGTCCGGCATTAGAAGTCTCATTTGATTTTAACACGAGTTCTAAGAAATGCTATAAAGAAGAGTGGATGGAAAAAGTAGTGGACTGTGAGATCTGTTTCTATATACTGTATTAATTTTAAAAAATTGTGGGGAAATGAATTAGTAAAATGTGAGATATGTTTTTGTATACTGTATTAATTTTATAAAAATGTGGTGAAATGAATTAGTAGAATGTGAGATCTACCTACCATTTTTCATAAAAATAATCTAATGCTTCTAATCGGGATGTATTGAAATGACAAGTCGGGGCTTCTAATGCCTAGAGAGAGTACTTTGGTTATGAAAATTCTTGTTTGTAATTTGATGATTAGGTTTTACTTAAGTAGTGTTTGAATCTTTTAAGTTTTAGTCAATCCGTAGTTTTAGGTTGTCTTGGTCTGCGAATGACACAAGTTGAATAGTTGAACATTTTTATTTTAAAATTTATTGCTCTTGCTTATTTCGTTTTATTGAATTTATTCAAGGTTTGACCTATGAAAATACTATCTTTATGTTTGTCGCGATTCAGTAAATGGGGTGGACTGGCTTTATCCAATTTTCAAATAATAGGAAAATAGTGCAGTCTATGTCTACGAATAATTTTAACGGTGTCATGTATGAAAATTAAAACAATACTTATAATAGAATTGAAAAAATGGATGGTGATTTGATGATGGCAGATGTATCTATTCGGTCAACCCGGCTTGATTTGGGCTTTTCCTAAAACACAAGTCCAATGAAGACCCAAATAAGACCCACCACAGGCCTGGCCTAATGAGTATACTCTTTGTCTAAAAAAAAAAAGAGAGGTTAAGTCTCTTTTGTGTCATTTTTGTCTGTCACTCAAATTAGTGTGTTTTATATTTTTGAAAAAATTCACCACAAGTTACATAACTAATGACTTAGCTCCACTTTTATTAACAATACTCCCTTCGTTTCATTAAATATGAAATATTTGAGAAACGGTACGAGATTGTATGGAGTGTTTTTTTTTCGTAAATAAGTAAAGAGTATAGTAAGAGAAATAAAAAAGTAGAGATAGAGTTGTTTTCATTTTAGAAAATGTTTTATTTTTAATAAAACAATTCAAAAAGAAAAACATTTTATTTTTAATACGAGAGAGGGAGTACTACACTGCTACTTTAACTAATTTTTTACTTTCTCCATACTATATTAATTTTATATTTAAATTTATGACATCCACAAACTCTCTAATTTATCCGTACTATATCAATTTCATATTTAAATTCATGGCACCCACAAACTTTCTAATTTGTCCATACTATATCAATTTCATAATTTGACTTGGTACCAATTTTAAGAGATTAATGAAAAGTGCAATGAAATGATTATATAGATTAAGAGATTCATGGAACTGACTCATGCTAAACTTGCAATCAAAATGTCACCCACAAGTGTATGGGGGTATGTAGCACGTGGCAAGTTAAATTATCGATCCTCAAAGACTAAGTGCCGGTTTGAGTACTACGAAGCAATTTAGAACACTATCTAGAAAATCCGGAGAGTTGGTTTTGATTTTGAGAAACAAATAAACATAAACAAGCTAAGAGCACGCAACCAAGAAAAGTTCCAAATAAGAGAACACGGTAGAGCCTTGGATCCAACTACAACGAACACGATGCGAACAAATCAACAACTTCGATTACCCAATTAAAGTCTCTAGGATTACTAGGAAAGCCGCTAGTCTAGACTAAGCCCTCTCTCGAGTGCACTTAATCAGTTGATTAATCATTAATATTGAAGTCTCCTTCTAATACTCAACAATTAACTCCTTAAAACAAAAGGCTAAAGCCCTCACTCTAGAATTCCTTCTCTCGAATGCAAATTATCTAGGTGTTGTTCATTCTTTTATCAATCCTAATTAGGTATCTCTCGATTACTCAAAACTAGGTCAACAAACCCAATTGGTAGCTAAGCAATTGAATTGAAAAGGTACAAGAACGAAACAAAGAAATCACAAGAGCAAAGGTAATCAAAAGTCCTTGAATTAATCAAAAGCGTTCATTGTAGTCTTCACCAAAACTCTACGAAAGATTTAGCTACTCATATTCAATACAAATCCACAAGAAGAATCCATAGAAAGAGAATTGAACATAGTAAACTAATAAAAGTACTCCCAAGGGTGAATTGAATGGCAAATCGTCTTCGTCTTCAAACTTGTTGATGAATCGGACTCTTTGTCTCTTCAATCTGCTCTCAAAGGTGGAAAAACTGTTTCTGGGCGTGGGGAAAAGTTAGGGTTCTAAATTGAGTTAGAACCCCTTTTATACTCGGAGTGAAAATCAGGGCAATTAGCAAAACACCCGGTCGGGTGATTTGTAGGTAACAAAACACCCGACCGGGTTTTCCGCGAGATGGAAAACACCCGGTCGGGTTTTCCTCCTGGAGTCCACAAGGCCACTTCAAAACACCCGACCGGGTGTTCCGAGAGTTGGAAAACACCCGGTCGGGTTTTCCTTCTGGAGAACTCCTCGAATTTCAGCTTCGGCTCGTTTCAACCTGTTTTCATCACAAAACTACGATAAATCCATCAACTCACCTAATTAGTGTATATAAGGTGAAAAACTTGTATTTAACATCTTAAATCAATAAAAGCACTCTTTAATCACCCATAAAACAAGGCTAAAATATGAGTTTGTGAACTCCCCCAAACTTAAACACTTGTTTGTCCCTAAACAAGAAGAAGAAAATAAGAAGACAAACTCATGTAAGGATGTTGGAGTGTCATCATTGCCTCAGTAGAAATAAAGTTTTCAACAAGTATCAATGGCCTCATATACAAGTATAACGTTATAAAGTATTGCTTCAAGCTACTATCATGTACTCAACCTTGCCAATTCACCCTCACAAGGAGAAAATGCAATGTGCATTTTAGAAGTTTCACTCACTCTCAAGGTGTATAGGCTCATGACATAACTCTCAAATCATCAATTCATGCATAGTTTACCATATGCTTGCTCGAAATCTACACTCTCCTCTACTACGGTGTGATTAAAGATCTAAGGTCCGAAAGGTCTTTTCTATAGGTTGTAATGTAGGCTCTTTGGATAGGTGAGGTAATTTTTGGCTAAAGTGACTTTAATCCCCAAGACATGACCTATTCAACTTCACCAACTTTCTTCCCCAATCTTAGCTAGTACTAGGCTTTGCCTAGACTCTTCCCAACTACCAACATTCCACTTTTGTTCAATACCTCTTTTTCAACATTCAAGGCACACCTTTTTCACCAAATGTCAATTGCTCACCATTTTTCGCTTTCAACTTTTTTTCTCTTTCTCTTCTTTTTTTTTTCTTTCTCCATGCTTTGCATGGTATCATCACTATTTTTTTTTCTTTTTCTTTTTCTTTTTCTTTTCTATCTCAACAAACTTGTTTTTCATTTGCCAACACCACTTCCACATTTCTCTTTGATTTTTCAAAAGTACCACATGGCAATTCCAACCCCTCGGTTTGTCAAAGAAAAGGTTTATAGGCTCAAAGTGGGCTAACAAGGATTATTAACATAGCGGGTGAAACTAGGATTTGGCTAATAAAAATGGCCTAACATCCTCCCTTATCTCTCTAGCCACTATGTAGACTCAAGGAGATCACGAGCAAGTTCTAGAAACATATGACATGCTTGAGATAAAACACACATTTAGTGATAGTATAGGCTTAATTCTCACAAGGTCATTTTGGCAAAAGACAAGGCACCATGCGATTCACTTTAGGCAATTTGAAATGAAGATTACATGTTACTTAGCCATATCAACAAGATTTTCAAAAATTTTGGCACAAAATCATCATTGGCAACTCCTCCAACAAATCCTCACACTCGTTCAAACATCACTTTCTCTCACCCTACTATCATTCTACCCAAGGGAGATTATTAACACACTAAGAAAACAAGAAAAACATTCCTAAAAAGAAACAAAAACACAAAAACAATTGGAACAAAGAAACAAGGAAACACTCCCCAAAATCCACAATCAAGAATATCATGAATTAAGATTACATGTCCACATATCATCATCAAATAGCATCAAAAGAATAGGGGTACAGACGGGGTATCATCAAATAGAGAGAGATAGAGATAGAAGAGGGAATCCACTAGACACCCCCCCAAACTTATTCCACGCAAAGCTAGGATAAGTTTGAAAGAGAGTGGATCTCCCATGGACCTTCACTGTGGAGGCGGAGGTGGATACTGCCAAGGGCCGCGAAAGTCATCGAACCGAGCATTGAGGTTGGCCCATTGGGCGGTGTTGAACTCGGTAAATTGACTCCAGTTCTCCTCATACCGGTTCCATCGCGCATCATTCTTTGAGGTTGGCCCATTGGGCGGTGTTGAACTCGGTAAATTGACTCCAGTTCTCCTCATACCGGTTCAGCCGTGCATCGTTCCGAGCCCACTGTTCCTCATGCCGAAGCTCCATACGTGCCAACCTCTCGTTGATCGAGTAGTAGTCCTCTTCTTCTCTCTCTTGGCGGCTTCTTGTCCTCTGAGTGCTTGTCCCGGCTCCTTCATCACCATATGGCGGCATCTCTTCATCGGGTTCCTCGCGAACCTCATCTTCATCTTCACTTGCCTGCCCTATCCTCAAGTGCTCGGGGACCTCGGGAGCCTCAGGAAACGCCGCATGTTCAAATTCTTCATACTCATCAGGATCAACCTCTTCAAATCTTATGTTCGGGAATCGGGCTGCGATGGTTTGGTGGATTGGAGAATTCATTTTCCAATTTCTCCTCTCCACGGGCCCATTGATGTACGTGTTGATGGGATCCGGAAGAGGGAAGTGATCCTTCAACCTTTGCAAGAAAAAGGCCTGGCCTCCATCTACTCCAAGATCATGTGATCTCCGGAGTGCTTCAATGTCCATAACCGTAGACCCGATATCCGGCTCAAATCCCCTTGTACTCACACCCAAGTGGCGCGCAATTGCGCCCACCACAGCACCGCAACATATAGTCCCCGTACTCCTCTTCGATGCTCGCTCTATGTTTTTCACCATATAGTGCACCATATTCATTGGCCTTTTGTGTACAAGGCACCATAGCAAAAATAGCTCATCTTTCTGTACACTCCCTGTTTCGGCACGTGCAAAGGGATGATTGTTGCAGGCCTTCTGAATCATCCGGAGAACTGGGTTCCGGATCATGGAGCTCTTGGCCCGGGCAGCCTTGAACCCGTCTGTCTCAAGAGTGATGTCGTTCCAGAATCTACTGTTCTTGAACTCCATCGGCATGTCATACTCATCCGTAGTGATCCCATAAATCTCCTTAAGCGCCTCCATAGACAGCTCGTATTCATTGTTCCTCAGCCGGAACCGTATGGCCACAATATTCCTTCCTCGCATCTGTACCACCAATGTGGTTAAGAACTCAAGAGTGAGTCGATGGTAGGACACGATCTCCCTTGTGAAGATTCCATTGAGTTCCCCCACGTTACATAGCTCGTCAAAGCATTGTAGTAGGCCCAAATTGTGTAGAAGTGCTCGGCAAGGTTGCCTTGCAACCTTGTAATCTTGTCGAGCCAGAACCTTCCATTTGGCCCGCTCTTCTGCAGTTCTTAGTGCGACCGAGCATGCTGATGCTGAAAGAACCATTGTACCTACAAATGCCAAGTATTAGATGGCAATGTAATCAAAACCTAGAAAAATCTATCAACCAAAGTAAAAGTACTCCCCCAAACTTAGCTTAAAGCTAATCATTCAACAAGTTATCATCATGGAGTACTTTTCACTAATCTCTATCATCAAACTAATCATTTAAAACACAAAAGTAGGCATCACCTCCTAATAATTGCTTACATATCAACAAGCAAAGCATATAACAAAAGAAACTAAGCACAAAATCACAATTGAAGCTCAAGAGATGCACCAAAATCATCATAATCTTCCATAAATCACTCAATATTCAACAATGATACATGGGTAGAGAAGAATAGAGGGAGAAATCCATACCTTTAGGGCTTAATTAGAAGTAGAACTTGAAAATTAGCTCTTGCCTTGTTCTCACAAATTCCACCAATTAAGTGGTTTAAAATGTGTAAAAGAGAGAGTAGAAGAGTTAATAGAGTGTAGAAGTGAGATTGGAAGGGAGAAATTGAGAGGAAATCACCGAAATTTGAGAATTGGGGAGCTAGGGTTCGAGAATTGCGTCGAGTGTTTATGCCGGGTGATTCTGCGACGGCAGAATTATTTACGCGACAAAACACCCGACCGGGTTTTCCGAGAGATGGAAAACACCCGGTCGGGTTTCTTCTCTGGACTCCCTTGTGCTTCGGGGAAAACACCCGGCCGGGTTTTCCGAGAGATGGAAAACACCCGGTCGGGTTTTTCCACTGGAATTCGACCATTTTTTCCATTTTTCACTCTTTTGTTCCTATTTTCCTGTTCCACACACTAAAACAAAGAAAAATCCTACAAGTGAGAGAAAAACACATTGACATAAAATAAAATTATACCTACTAGGGGTTGCCTCCCCCATAGCGCAATTGTTTAACGTCGTTTGCCCGACGGTCTTCAAGCTCTCATCATTCGGTCAAGGTCAAGACGAAGACCTCATCTTGTTGCTCCCTTGTGTAGAACCTTTTAATGTTGTGGCCATTCGCCATGAAAGTACTTCCATCAGCCCCAATAAGTTCCATTGTCCCATTGGTCATCACATTTTTTATAGTGAATGGCCCCGACCATTTGGACTTGAGCTTGCCCGGGAAGAACCTCAATCTATGATTGTAGAGTAGTACCGCATCCCCCGGGGAGAACTCTCTCTTTTCAATCATCTTGTCGTGATAGGTCTTCAACCTTGCCTTGTAAATAGAGGAATTGACATAAGCCTCATTCCTAAATTCTTCTAGCAAATTGAGGTGAAGCATTCTTTCCTTTCCGGCCTTCAAGAAATCCAAGTTCAATTTCTTCACACCCCAATACGAGCGATGCTCCATCTCTACCGGAAGGTGGCACGACTTTCCAAATACCAATTGATATGGCGACATCCCAATGGGTGTCTTATAAGCCGTCCTATATGCCCACAATGCATCATCAAGTTTAAGTGACCAATCCTTTCGATTTGTGTTCACCGTCTTCTCTAGGACTTGCTTCACCTCCCGGTTGGCTAACTCGGTTTGACCATTAGCTTGAGGGTGGTAGGGTGTTGTTACTCTATGCTTCACTCCATATCTAGTAAGCACACTTGTCAACCATCGATTATTGAAATGGGAACCTCCATCACTAATTAGGGCTTGTGGGGTGCCAAATCTTGTGAAGATATTCTTTTGGACAAACTTAATCACAACCTTAGAATCATTGGTGTGGGTAGGAATAGCCTCTACCCATCTAGACACATAGTCCACCGCCAAGAGAATATATTGATAGCCACATGATGATGGAAAGGGGCCCAAGAAATCGATCCCCCAAACATCAAACAACTCAACTTCCACAATAGGGGTCATAGGCATTTCCTTCTTCTTTGACACCCCCCCGGTCCTTTGGCACTCATTACATTGCATCACGAACTTTTGGCAATCTCCATAGATACTTGGCCAATAAAGGCCGCTTTGAAGCACCTTCATCGCAGTTCGGTTTGCTCCAAAATGTCCCCCACTTGGTGCGGAGTGACAATGCATAATAATGGATTCCCATTCCTCTTGAGGAGCACATCTTCTAATTACCATGTCGGCACATCTTCTAAAGAGGCAAGGCTCATCCCAAAAATAGAACTTCACATCATGGAAAAACTTCTTCTTTGCATAATCCGTGAGCCCATCCGGAACTACCTTAGCAACAAGATAATTCACTATGTTAGCATACCATGCCACCTTGCCTTGAGCCACATAGAACAAGTGTTCATCCGGAATTCTTCATTTATGACCAATTTCAACTTCTCTTCTTCACTAGCATGCTCCAATCTTGATAGATGATCCGCCACTACGTTCTCACACCCTTTTCTATCTCGGATCTCAAAATCAAATTCTTGAAGAAGCAAGATCCATCTTATAAGTCTTGGTTTCGCATCTTGTTTTGCAAAAAGATGACGGATGGCGGCATGGTCGGTGAAGACAATAGTCTTGGCCCCAATGAGATAAGGGCGGAACTTGTCAAATGAGTAGACCACCGCAAGCATTTCCTTCTCGGTAGTGGTGTAATTAACTTGAGCCGAGTCCAAAGCACCTACAAATTCCAACAACTCAAGGTTAACATCTAAAATATCAAGAGAGTGAGAAGAATAAATAGAGTGAGAAATGCATCTCTCCAATTGATCATCCAAGTAAGAGGTCGGTGCCACTCTTCCAACACACTCATCCATCACGGTCACAACATTGCAATGTTGAAGACTTCCTCCCGGTTCCACATCATGCCTCTTCAAGGCCTCATAGATCGAAAATGTCACACTCTCATCATTAAGGCGGAGTGTAAGCTCTCCCTTTGAAACATCTATCATGGCCTTCCCGGTAGCAAGGAACGGTCTCCCCAATATAAGAGGTACAACTCTATCCTCTTCCATATCCAACACCACAAAGTCAACGGGGAATATGAAGTCATTCACCCTCACCAAAATATCTTCAACTATGCCCGAGGGATATGATATAGATCTATCGGCCATTTGTAAAGTAATGCTAGTGGACTTCAACTTGCCAATATTCAACTTGTTGAAGAAGGACAATGGCATAAGATTGATGCTAGCACCTAGATCGCACAAGGCATTCTCCACAAAGCAATTTCCAATAGTGCACTCAATAGTAAAGCTCCCCGGATCCGACTTCTTGGCCGGTAGCTTCTTTTGAATAATTGCACTACAACTCTCCGTTAAGTTGACCGTCTCATATTGCCCCCATTTCCTCTTTTGTGAGACAACATCCTTGAGGAACTTTGCATAGCTCGGCATTTGTTGAAGTGCTTCAACAAGAGGAATGTTGATTTGAACTTTCCTAAAGATATCCAAAAATCTTGAAAATTGTTCATCCTTCTTCTTCTTTTGTATCATTTGAGGGAAGGGAAGCTTAACTTCCATGGGTTTGGGAGGAACAATTATCTCGGGTTGAACTTTAGGCGAGCTCTCCGGTGGTGTTTCCATCTCTATTTCCTCTCCTTCTTCTTTTTCGGGTTGAACAATAGCTTCCTTTCCGGGCATAGTGGGACCCTCATAGCTTGTTCCACTCCTCAAATTAATTGCCTTGCAATCTTTTGGGTTAGGAATAGTGTTGCTTGGAAATTGCCCCGGTTGGTGAAGTTGACCCACAGTTTGAGCAATTTGACTCATTTGGTGCTCCAAAGCCCCCATTCTTGTAGCAACTTCTACCACCGCCGTCTCAACTTTATCAATTCTCTCGGTAGAGTGTTCCATAATCCCATCGGTCTTCTCCATCAAAGCTTTTAGAAGCTCATTGGTAACATCACTTGAAGACTTTGAAATGCTAGGTGAATTGTTAACCCCACTTGGTTGAATAGCATTATTAGGATTCCCATACGAAAGATTTGGATGTGTATTGAAGAACGGACGATAATTACCACCCCCATTGTTGGGGCGATAATTGTAGAAGTTCCGTTGATTTCCTCCTTGGTTTCCCCCTTGATGAACATAATTAACATCCTCTACGGTAGGTTGAGGCTCTACATTGGGAGCCATCCCCAAATTTATGCTATCCACCTTTTGATTGAGAATCATCATTTGTTGGTTGAGGAGATTGAATGCATCCGAATCAACAACCGAAGCTACCGGCATAGAGCCATCTCGACCCGAGCTCCAACTCTTGCTAGTGTATGCAAGCCTTTGAAGCATCTTCTTGCACTCATCAACCCCTTTGTCTAAGAATGATCCCCCCGAACCAAAGTCTAGTTGACTTTTGATAAACTCCGAGCATCCATTATAGAAAAGGCTCACTTGATGGCCCGGAGATAACCCATGGTTAGGACACTTCTTCAACAAAGCATTGAATCTCTCCCATGCTTCGAACATAGACTCTTGGTTCTTCATTTTAAAGTGGGAGATCTCCGCTTGTAGGTTGAGAGTAGAGCTAAGAGGGAAGAACCTCTCCAAGAATTTTTTGGCTAAGTCGTCCCAACTTATAACCGAGCGCGGCTCAAGGTTATCAAACCAATCTCTAGCACATCCCGTCAATGAGAATGGGAATAGCCTAAGCTTGATTGTATCTTCGGGAACCCCATTAAGCTTGGTTGTGTTGGCAATCTGCAAGAATTTGGCTAAGTGCATATTAGGATCCTCCGTGGGCCTTCCCGAGAAAACACGTTGCTCCACAAATTGGATCAATGCCGTCTTCAACTCAAAATTGTTGGCATTCACTCTTGGATCAATGGGTGGCATTGGGATATTGACGTTCCCAAATGCATTTCTAACCGGTGCCTCTCTTCTCCTTTCCTCCTCTCTTTCCCTTCTCATCTCCTCCATTTGTTGTTGTAATTGGAGGATGATTTGATCTTGATTAAGGGGAGGTGGAGGTGGAGGTGGTACCTCCCCGTTGTTCCAATTTGGATTTTCCATTGGCTCAACTAAATGTTGAGCTCGTGCTCTCCTCCTTCGTCCTCCTCATCTTCTATTGGCGGCTTCTATCTCTAAATTGATCGGCTCAAGGGGTAGATGCCTTGAGCGCGTGAGCATAAAAACCTACACAACACAAGAGAGAAAACAAAGGAAAATTAGAGCCAAACTAGAAAACTAAACTAAATAAAGCAAGTAAATGTCTAAACTAGTATTCTCAATTTTATCACAATATCAAACACAAAAGCAAATTAGTCCCCGGCAACGGCGCCAAAAACTTGACTCATGCTAAACTTGCAATCAAAATGTCACCCACAAGTGTATGGGGGTATGTAGCACGTGGCAAGTTAAATTATCGATCCTCAAAGACTAAGTGCCGGTTTGAGTACTACGAAGCAATTTAGAACACTATCTAGAAAATCCGGAGAGTTGGTTTTGATTTTGAGAAACAAATAAACATAAACAATCTAAGAGCGCGCAACCAAGAAAAGTTCCAAATAAGAGAACACGGTAGAGCCTTGGATCCAACTACAACGAACACGATGCGAACAAATCAACAACTTCGATTACCCAATTAAAGTCTCTAGGATTACTAGGAAAGCCGCTAGTCTAGACTAAGCCCTCTCTCGAGTGCACTTAATCAGTTGATTAATCATTAATATTGAAGTCTCCTTCTAATACTCAACAATTAACTCCTTAAAACAAAAGGCTAAAGCCCTCACTCTAGAATTCCTTCTCTCGAATGCAAATTATCTAGGTGTTGTTCATTCTTTTATCAATCCTAATTAGGTATCTCTCGATTACTCAAAACTAGGTCAACAAACCCAATTGGTAGCTAAGCAATTGAATTGAAAAGGTACAAGAACGAAACAAAGAAATCACAAGAGCAAAGGTAATCAAAAGTCCTTGAATTAATCAAAAGCGTTCATTGTAGTCTTCACCAAAACTCTACGAAAGATTTAGCTACTCATATTCAATACAAATCCACAAGAAGAATCCATAGAAAGAGAATTGAACATAGTAAACTAATAAAAGTACTCCCAAGGGTGAATTGAATGGCAAATCGTCTTCGTCTTCAAACTTGTTGATGAATCGGACTCTTTGTCTCTTCAATCTGCTCTCAAAGGTGGAAAAACTGTTTCTGGGCGTGGGGAAAAGTTAGGGTTCTAAATTGAGTTAGAACCCCTTTTATACTCGGAGTGAAAATCAGGGCAATTAGCAAAACACCCGGTCGGGTGATTTGTAGGTAACAAAACACCCGACCGGGTTTTCTTCCCGAAGCCCGCTGTTTTGCAAAACACCCGACCGGGTTTTCCGCGAGATGGAAAACACCCGGTCGGGTTTTCCTCCTGGAGTCCACAAGGCCACTTCAAAACACCCGACCGGGTGTTCCGAGAGATGGAAAACACCCGGTCGGGTTTTCCTTCTGGAGAACTCCTCGAATTTCAGCTTCGGCTCGTTTCAACCTGTTTTCATCACAAAACTACGATAAACCCATCAACTCACCTAATTAGTGTATATAAGGTGAAAAACTTGTATTTAACATCTTAAATCAATAAAAGCACTCTTTAATCACCCATAAAACAAGGCTAAAATATGAGTTTGTCAAGAACCCACGAACTTTCTAATTTCACGTGGACGTCATTTTAGATTAATATGTTTGATTTGAAATTCATCCATTTAATCCTTTAAAGCAAATATAGGATTCTTAGAAATTCTATATTAAAGACTCCAAGACGGACCACATTTATTTCTTTTAAACATCATTATATGTGGTCCATATTCGTTGTCCTATCGGTGTTTGTAGTACTCCCTCCGTCCCATTAAAGATGACTCACTTTTTTTTTTGATTTGTTCCATTCAAGATAACTCATTACTTAAAATGAAAACTCCTTTATCCCTACTTTATCTCATCTCTCTTACTTTACTCTCTTCATCTAACACACAAAATAAAATTGCATAAAATCCGTGCCGCCCAAGAAAGGGGTCATCTTTCTTGGAACAGAGGGAGTAACATTTTTCTTAAAAGAATTAACACAGTGAAAACAAAGACACATGTGTTAAAAATTATTTGCATATTAGAACATACAAAGTCTAACAATTTCAAAGACTTTAGAACATCTCCAATGGCTTTAGGCCAGCAATAGCCTAGTCCAAAACTCCTCCTGCCACATTATCAGGACAAGAAACCTTTCATGTCACATCATCAGGACAAGAAACTGGACAAGCAATAGCATAGCCATAGTCCAGCAAAATTATAAAAAATAAATAAATTACAATCACGCAACATACGGAATTAAATTTACGACACAGATACGGGAAAATGCAATAATTTTATTTAAATTAAAAAAAAGGTACATCCTAAAAAAAATTACATAATCAAAAAAAAATTCATAAAAAATACATTAAAAATGCAATAAAAAAATGCATAAAAAATACATTAAAAAAATGCAATAAATAAAAAAAAATGCATAAAAAATACATTAAAAAAAATGCAATCGGCTAGCCGAAATTGAGCCTACTATGGCGGCTAGCGCATCGGCTAGCCTAAATTGCCACAATGAAGGCTAGCGGATCGGCCAGCGAATCGGCTAGCGCTCGCGATCGGTTAGCCTATCCGCTAACCTCCATTGGAGATGCTCTTATATTATATATATGCACTTCAGCACTTTAATAAGTACTGATGTTGAATGATTAACATAAAGTGCATCACAGATTTTGCCTTTCTTGATGCTAAAGTGCATTACAGATTATATCCATAATTTTAGGTTTTTTTTCTTCCACTTTTGTTAATTATGCTTTACAAAAACCACATAGATATATATCACTTTTCGTAATGGCACTGACACTGTAATACCTTCCTATCATACTGTTCGCCGGCCTAATAGGTGATATTACGAAAGAGGCGTCATCAAGTATGATAATTTAAAATTTTCATTTTTCTAACAATTCGAAACCAAATATTTAAATCGTGAATATTTACATGTACAATATTGAAATTGAGCAATACATATGACTATATTAATTATATGGAAATATATCAGTGAGTGAGTTGCTTAAAATTTATTAAATCTAAAACTTGTGGAAGTATTGACGTTTTTCTTGAGGAAGTGCGATTTGTCGGGGAAGAGAAGGCGTTTGTGATGGTCTCCGTCGTGACTTACACTATGACGCCTCTTACTCATAGGCTCCGCATCTCTTCGACTCGAAAATCGCAACTCCTGTGCTCGCAAATTATCAGTATACATGTGATGCAAGAAACGTAGTCACTCAAAGTCATAAATCGGCGAGCTAAGATGTCCAACTCAATCTCCAAAATTAAAAAACAACAGCAACACAATCACCCAGCAACAATACAAATCACGAAACAACGTAGGGAACCAACCACAAACATTGAAACTAATTAATGAGTATAAGTTGATTTTTTAAGTAGACTTTTTTAATACAAATTTTTTATCCGTCTCACATTTGAATATCACACCCAATTTAATAAATATAATCACATGCAAATAACACAAATTTATCATCTAAATTAGAAAGAAAATGTAGAATACTCACATTGGAGTTAGGAAATGGGCACTCGACCGGCTTGTCCCCGGGTGGCGGCGCAATGGGGCGCTGAACCGGCCAGAAACCGGCGGCACATTTGTCTCCAGCAACCGCATCTTCGCCGGCCATGTTTATCTCTGTTGTCTCACTACTCGTGCTTTTTCTTTCAATCTAATATAAACACACATATATAAAAACGAGTGCACAAATATATAAATTAAACATTTTAATTAATTTTATGATGAAAATCAAGTAATAAAATTAGTAAATCTCACAGCATCTTTTTCGGGAGGGAAGCCAATTAATTTGGTTGAACGAATTAAGATCAGAGAAGCAAAAGGTGTTGTTTTTATTGTTTGTGAGAAGAAAAAAAATAAAAGGAGCTGGTAAAGCAGATTTACTCAACAGTGAAAGTTTGAGAACAGAAATTTTTGGGTTTTAGTTTTACCTTTTTTGATTCTTTTGTGGAGTTCAACCTTCGTTCCACCGTTTTGTTTGAAAAAAATGCACCTTTGTCTACCACCTTTTGACTTTTTTGAATTTAGAAATATTATTCAATTTTGTTTTATTGTTTTAATATATAAACAAAATAAATGAACTAAATAAATGGTACATGATGTTTTACTTTCACACATAAATGGTATCTGATCTTTATTTTATATCGTTTTTGGTACCTTGTGACAAAAATAATCTTAAGTACTAAACATGTGATTTTTTTGTTATGAAGGATATTTTTGAAAATTTCAATTATATAGTACCCCCTCCGTTTCTTCATAGTTGAGTCATTTTACTATTTCGGGAAGTTTATTCATAGTTGAGTTGTTTACTTATATGGTAACTTTTTCCCCTTTCTTACTTTACTCTCTCTTACTTTATTCTTTCTACTTTATTCACTTTATACTTTATTCTCTCTACCTTTTTCTCTCTCTTACTTTTTTATCTATTTATTTAACACACCCAACATTCATTTCTAAAACTCTGTGCCGAAAAGTTCCGCCTCAACTATGAAGAAACGGAGGGAGTACCAAACATGAAATTATTTTTTCTTCCTTTCTTTTTTCTTTTTTTCTTCTTCTTTAGTTTTCTTCTTTCATTTTTCTTCATTTTCTTCTTTCTTTTTAGTATTTTATCTTCCTTTCTTCTTTCTTTTTTTCTCTTTAGTTTATGTTTCTTCTTCCTTCTTTTTGCTCTTATCTTCTTTTTCTTCTTTCTTTTTAGTTTTTTATACATACATCTAATTGCATTCATAATATAAATCAAGACAAAATATCTAATTAAACTAATTATTTAAAGTAATCAAATCAATTGAATATTTTTTATTCAATTACTTTATACTCATTTTAAGATTGAAACACCTAACTAAAAATATTCAACTCTTTATATTATTATGAATACAATTCACAATTATTATTATTTTTACATAATATTATATGATTCATAATTTATATAATTATACTATAATTATTTATTAATTACTACTAGTTTTAGTATTATAATAATAATAATAATAATATAATTGTAACTATAATTATAATTAACTATGTTTGATTGATATTAAAAAATAAATTAAAATTAATTATTAATTTATAACTTTAAAATTATAATATTAATATTGATTAATAATTATATTATAAAGAGTGAGGATAATGAGAGAAGATATTATAATATCACTATTGGTACTAATTTTATGTATGCCCAAAATATCCTCTATGATATAAATGAGAATATGTATTTGTTCAGGGGGCATTTTAGGAAGAAAATTGCATCAAGTATCAAAAATGTAATTAATAGATACCAAAAATGATATAAAATAATGATCAGGTACCATTTACGTGCGAAAGTGAAAGATCAGGTACCATTTATGTAGTTCACTCAAACAAAAATGCTAGCAATAACATATCTAAACAACATAACTAGTGGGCAATGGCGGATTAGGGGGCGGGCGGGGGTGATCGCATTCGCCCCCTCTGTGCGACTAATTTCCTCTTCTCCGGATGTAAAATTCTATGTCCATACCTCTGTTAGCCACCGACGTGTAACTGGCTATGTGTTTCTTGAAATTCTTGGCCAGTTTCTTCGAGTTTTTTGCAAGACATCTGTAAACAAAAATTGAAATTGAATATCCATTATATATAGCTATTCTAAGATTGAGATATTTATATTGACATGCTAACTTTCTAGCAACTAACTTTATTGCTACATAGGAAAAAAATTAATCCATTTCATAGCAGTCATATAGAGGTGCACGATTGTAACCGGATCATTTTAATTTTGGTTCGGAACCGGAATCAGACACATACAAAGTAGCACGGTAAAAATTTATTAGCCCAACTTTAAGGGTGGATCATTGATTTTTATGAATTTAAATCTGATTATCGTAGAGAGAAATTAGTTTTAAATATATTTAAAGAGGAAACTGGAACTGAAACCACATATTTATGGTTGGGAACGGATCGTAGAATCCTTTCTTGTTCTTACCGAACCAAAACTGGAACCAGAATCGGTGGTCCCAGAACCTCGTATTAAGGTTGGGCTCATATTTTTACATAGATCCCGTGGATGCCCGAAACGCTCCACCAATAAGCTCAAACTTGATGGGCTTGTCCAACAATACATTCAATTGTAGGAGTTAATTTTGCACCTTTGTAGAATAAATGCAGGAGCAATGTCACTCTATAATTTAATATTTTATTTTATATAAATAAATATAGAATTAGTTCATTAAATTATCACTGATATCTAGATATAATCTAATTTAAATGATTTTTGATACATTGTTCTAGAAGGAGCTTTCATTCAAAAGTAAAGTATTATGTGAATATATAAATTTTCTATTTATTGTATTATTAAAGTAACCAAACATAAAAAAAAAAAGTTAAAATTAAATACTATTACTATCATTTACTTACTTTTAGACTTTACAAAAAACAGGAAAGATCATTTCTTGTGGAGTAGAGTATAATTTATGTCTTTTGTTTAGTTTTGAAATTTTACAATCCCAGATTAAATACCCCTTCCAATATCTTTTGTCATCTCACGTCGATTATTTCTACACATTTGAGCAATCAGAATTACCGATGAATTTTCAGGAACAATTGTATTTGAGCTTCAATGTGGAAAGCTTCACCACGTAAACAATTTCTCAAATGTAGTACAAAATATATTTATTATAAACAATAAAGATGAGCATAAAAGTTAATAATATGACTGGTATAGGCCAGCATACTATCCAAATAATAATATTACATGAATAATTTCTTTAACATAATGCAGAAGCCAATAAATAATCTTAGATAGCGGAGATGATGGATGGTTGTGGCCTCACACTCCATTTGTGCAAAATGCTACCAAAAATATCATAGAAATTGAAACTTATTTGATGATGAGTTATGTCAAGAGTCATGAAACCTTGACCATCATAGAAAAATTTCATCTCCTTAGGGTTGGGCCACTCGTATACACCCCTCCAAGCCTTCGATCCGCCTCCACTAGTCAAAAATTGAAGAGGACTGCAACAGTTTCGTTATTAATATGAATCATAACGAAGACATATTTGTAATTTCATAAATAAATTCCTAGAACGATGTCAAATGTTCGAGTGAGAAAATTATCTTTAAAATAATCGAATGAAAAATGCTTTATGATTGGCCATAATATAATTTCCAGAATTACCTGTCAGGACTAGCTATATGTTGGAGGCAGTGATCATGTCCATTTATATAGAGATCTACTCCATTTGCCTGTGATTTCCATAGAATTAATTATTCATAATTGGATCTTTTTATTATGCCATTAATAAAACTTTATATTCTATCAAAATAAACGAACATATCAATGCGAAATCATGAATAGACTGATCTAGCTTGAACTATTATAAATAACATATTTGAAGCAATTTTCATGAATTTGATTTGGTATCGTCAATTTAAAATGTATATTGGTTCGGATTCTATAGTCCAAAAACAAACAATATAAATAAGATATACCAAAATGCACAAAGTCCAATCTTAATTTGAAATTTAAATAAATCAGTCCTGTAGATTTGTGTTTCTATATTATTTGACATACACACATATAAGAAAAATACATACCTCAAGAATGGGAAGAACCTTATCGATAAGCTCTTGAGTGTTACCATGATCACTAGCGCTCTTAATCGTGTGGTGACCTATCACTAATTTCCACTTGGCTTTCGATTCTATTAGTGCACTCTCCAAATCCTGTTTTAAACATAAAAATTCATCACAATTTACTTTTCTAATTAGTCCATGGAAAATTTATTGTTTTCCATTTAAAAACTCATAATACTCAATTTTCGAAAGAGAATCATATCATAACGGTGTTAGACTTCAGCAATGCGCACTCAAACGCTACATTAATATTATATTATCCTCTTTCATAAGTTAAGCCTCACGATTTTGCTTTTGAGTTACTCTCTAGCCTTAGAGTTTGAATTTTCAACTTTTTTGGTTTTAAAATAAAAAATTATGATTTTAGAATTTTTGGAGTTAGAACTGGATCACTGGAACTAGTATACAAATTCTAACTCCGCCCACGAAAACTGTTACCATTCCCAAACCGGAATCGCTGGTCCAATTCCGAGCCGACCTCGCAGTTATAATTTAACTATGCATCTCTAGTAGTACTAATTAAGTGGCCCAAAATTTTAGTACAAGCTTATTAAATTCGGCTTAGAAAATCATCCACCTAGATATTAATTCACCCGTACGCATAAATTTATACTACTATATATTAATAAAGTATACCTGTCACAGTCTTTTTAAAGTTAGAAAGAATTGCTATTCATAGTCAATCTTTATTTTGTTTTGTTTTGAAATTGCAGCATTAAATTCAATGTGTGTGACTTGTGTCATCATCACTTATCATGCTTTAGTTTTTTACGTCTTTGTTTTGATTATTGTTGGTGGACGTGTAAGTAAAATAATTGAATTTTTAAAAATGAGAATTAACAAATATGGTAAGAAAAGAAAATTAGTGGCATTTCATTCACTTATATAGTTAGAGATTTATGGTTAGATCGGAATCCACCGGTTCAACACGAAAGGCAGACGGTTCCGATTTTGTCCTAAATTGTGAATAGGCGTTGTATTGGTTCAAAATCGGGAAAATCGCAAAAATTCTAGAAAATCCGATAAAAGTATTAAAAAACTGACACCGGAAAAATCGAAAATATCATATGTACCTGCAAGAGGGTTGAAAGATATTTCTCTCTAGGAAGGACACCTCTCCAATCATAGACATGATCTTTTGGTTTCGTGAAGTATTTGTCTTGAAACGGCGTCGTGTCTATGAAGAAAAATTCTACAATATCTGCACATCAGGTAACAAAATTCCAACAATAAATTTAAATAATTACTTAATAATCAAAATTAATTTAAAGTATGGTTATAATTATAATTACAAACCTGCGTCAAGAATAAAAGATTTCATACAAAACCATCTGTTGTCTCTTGCTTGGAGGACTGGACTCAATTGTGCCAAGGCGTCACCTCTATAGTCATGGTTTCCCAACACTACAAGTAATTTCAACATTTAGGGTGAAGAAAGGAATAAATACTCAACATTATTTTCTATGTATGTTTTGAAAAAATTTAATAAAAATCATTAATTAAAAACTAAAAATAATTAGAAAAAAAGAAAGTACCATTGTACCACGTCTTTTGCAAAGAAGGAGCCGTGTATATATGAGTGAAGGATTGGTGAAAGGCAGGATCATTGACGTGGATCAATCCGTCGTCGTAAAAATTGTCACCCGTTGAAATAACAAAATCAATATCCATCTTGTCCGTTGTCACGCCCATCTTCAATAACCAAACATCTTATTAATTCATGCGCAACACAAACCATCGAGACATGGAAATGACAAGCATAGTTCCAAACGCAACCTAAGTTTATGTCACACTTTTCGTTCTTATTTATGCTATGTATTTTGACACGCAGCAACCACTTCATTCAATTCTCTTACCAACTTTTTCATAATAATAACTTATAGTGGTACATTAAATTATCAGGTTAAATGTGTCATAATCATCGACATTACTTGGAGCAAAAAAAATCCTTCTTTTCTTTTTAACTTTTCTTCTTATATTATAATTAATTATTTTATAACACTAAGTACTTGGATTAATGTTTAAAAATTCAGTGCAATTTCGTATTTTAATTACACACCATATTCTGTCAGTTTTCCGCACCACATATACATTTCATGTCCTAACCAATAAGAAGAGTGGAATAAAATCACAAAAGTTGCACACACCAACAATCACACGTAAATAGTCAATTTTACCCCTCCCAAAAATTGTTGAAAAACGGCAAGCAAGAGTCCAGATAGCAAACACAGAAGAAAAATCCTAAACTTAAAATACTAAAGCAAAGCAACTCCAAAAACATTAAGGACGCAAGATCAGAGCCCAGCGTAACATTTCAAATATCGTGTTTGAAGTTAACAGCTACGAACGTATTGCAAATATATTAAGACCGGCTAAAATAAATAATAAAACTAAAAATCATTTTCAGTCATTAGATCAGAAAGATCATTAACATATTCATCACTTTCGCAGTCTATAATTTTCATTTTAAATTGGAATTGTAACCTAACTCTTCCCAAATATAATATGTGTGTGAATTTTGTATATACCTGATGAGCAAGTTGAGATTGATTGTAGTGACCCTTTCTTCCCCAATCTCCCACCACCAACACTTGAAGGGATCCATCAGCTTTTGTAGGTTGTTGGAAGCGTGGAAACTCTCCATTGCTCACATCAATCACAGCTATAACTAATATCATCACGATCCTCATCATCATCCTATCCTCTCTCAACATCCCTCAATTTTCAGACACAAACAGAGAGAAGCACACACACATATATAAAAGATATTTTAGTGACTTCACTTCAAATGTGTGAATAGTATCGAATTTGGTAAGGGAATAGAATCGAATTTGGTTTGGAATATCCACAAATAGTGGATAGTGATATAAACACAATAAAATTAGTATTTCATAGAGTAAAGATAAAAAACACATGTGATGTGGAAGTGTATATATATAACAGATAATGTAATCGAATCGAAAGTGGGCCAAATGGCAATACCCAATTATTCAGAAACAGCCAATGCTCTACGATCTAGTCGACAGCTTTCATTACCATTATGGGGTCCATCTTTATTTTTTTACATTTTTAAAGGAAAATTGATTCAAAATACAGCCTTTTTAAAAAAAAAGTAGCCACTATTTTTATTTTAATTTATTTTAAAATTAAAAAAATTTCATTATAGGAATTTTTCCTAAGTTGTGGCAAATTAATCTTTTGCTTTTTTTAATACGCCTCTATTTGTACTTCTGAATTTTAGTTGACACACCAACAATAAGAACATTTTATGAAGTGTTGGCGGTATATATAATTAAACACACAAATTAGCGTCCTTAATAGCATTAAAAAATGTCACTAAAATTGTTCAATTTCTAATTCATCTCATAATTTTAAATATCAGCTGAAAAAATCATGAATCTTCGTAAAAAAAATCTAACCTATTCAACAATTTTTAAAATTAGTAGAAAAAAAACCATGGAGCTTGGATTATTCGCAATTTCCGCAAAAATCATGAACTTTATGAAAACTTTGAATTTGTTGGCAATTATCCCACGACGAAAATCTAATTGTGTAATTGTAATAACGGTTGATGTTTTCCGGTCTAGCCAAATAACACACTTTTATGAATACACGCTATCATATAATTTTCTGGCTTTTATATCAGATACAATTTCTATAAAAAAAATTATTATAAAATAATTGTACCAAATACAAACTCAGTGTTGTCAAGAGTACATCTTTAATTTTGAATGCGAGCTCACATAATTAAAGTTTGTTACCTACAATTGAAGGGTGTTACAACTTACATGTGACACCTTGCAAGTCAAATTCATGATCATTACTTTATTGTCCATGTAATCAATGTTTAATTAACCAAAAGCTCTAAACTGTCCCCATCTATGTTTATTGATGATAATTATTTTGATTACCGTATGTAATTATAGTGTCCAGGGGATTTTCATATGATGATATCTCTCATTCTCTCTCATCAATTATTGAAGAGTTTGATTTTATATTAGGATTGTTTTCTAGTAAAAAGGACGCTACATTTTCATTCAATTATTATTTGTGTTTTATTTGCTTCACTACAAGTTACTATAATTCAATTACTAATTTTGATAAGCAAAATCGAATCTTTAGATCTTTCTTTGTATTTTTCATGTTAATATTTTTAGGTCTTTCCCTTTTTTTAATCAGGCCTTATAGTATTCATATTATCTCATATACTAAAATTCTCATACAAGTTTTTTTAACCTAACTTTTCACACATGTTTATAATAATGGCAAGTTTTCAAAAAAATTCACTTTACTTTTATCCTATTTTTGACCGAACTTTTTATTTTCTTTTCTTCCCTTTATATTTTCCTTTTTGGACGACAAGATAATAAGGCAATAGGTACGAGTCCCATTTTTTGCTGAAACAGGTTTTTGTTCGTTTCTAATTTCTCCCATCCCATGATATCTTCACTTCCAACAATTTTTCATTTCCTTTTTAAAGTTTATTTATATTTATTTACAGTTTATAAATACAGGATCAATCATTTTCCATTCAATATTTCCTCTTCTAAAAATCAGACCAGACAGGACGGTTTTATTAACTTGACAACAAATCAGTGTGTTGTCTAATCCGCTTTGGATTTATAAACCGGTAGAATATTGATTCGTTATGAAACGGAAAAATTTGTCTGACGGTTGAAACATTTCTTGATAGGTATTTTAGTTGTTGATTGTGCTTACTCTTTTCACTCTTTTTCTTGGCCGTTGTTCGTTTCTATCTATATGTTGATTTTGTTTTTATTTCTTCTATGAAAGGCGTTTATAATCTCTAGTGGCAAGTTAACACCCCTCGAATTTCTAAATACATGTCAATTTGCTTTTCATTTCTCTAAATTTCCCCAAATCTCTAAATAAGAGTACTTCTCAAATTCTATAAATTTCCATACATATTTTTGCCCCACAAAATTATATTTCTGGCTGCGGACCCACTTTGCTGCTCATCAATTTTGACTTGGAGTATTTATTTTAGAAAAAAAGAATTAGCTTGACATTAAATTCAGATGACTATGGATATATATTTTAGAAGAGAAAAGAGTGCCAAATGTGGTCCCTAACATACGGTTGTTTTATCAATTTGGTCCTTATCATTATCATTTTGATTATTTGGTCTCTCACAAATAAATTCGGACCCGAATCGGTCCTCACATAACAGAATTGTCAAAAAATAGACGGTGATTGCAATTTGACTATATTAAATTACTAATGGTAATTAATTATACATAATTATAATTCTTAATTCCTATTAAATTACAAATTATTCATTTCATTTTGCAACTGATACTATCTTTTTTCCAATTTTGCTAATAGGAAAAGAATTATAATTAGGTATAATTAATTACCATTAGTAATTTAATATAGTCAAACTGCGGTCATCGTCTATTTTTTAACGGTTCTGTTAAGTGAGGACCGACTGGGGTCCGAGTTTATTGGTGAGGGATCAAATAATCAAAAAGATAATGTTAAGGACCAAATTGATAAAACGGTCATATGTTAGGGACCACATTTGATCTTTACTCAAAAGAAAAAGAATATGTAGTAGTGAACTGAATTTGCTTAATTCGGCATTAAAATCATACTCCCTCCGTCCCAGAGAAGTTGGCATACTTTGAAAATGACACGGGATTTTAGGAGGTTTTGTTTTGTGTGTTAAATGGAGAGAGAAAATATAATTTTTATATTCATGTGAGAGAGAACTTTTTCCAAAAAGGGAAATGTGACATCTTTTGTAGGACAAACTAAAAAGGAAAGTGTGCCATCTTTTATGGGACGGAAGGAGTACCATTCATGATATGGGGAAGTTACAAATATTATCAAACCAACCTAAATGGTAGAGAACATTGATTTTGATGCACTCCATTTGTGCAATACATTGCCAAAAGTATCATAGAAATTTAAAACAATTTGATGTTGATTAATTTCCATGCCCATGAAACCTTGTCCATCATAAAAGAATTCCATCTCCTTTGGGTTGGGCCAATTATACACACCCCTCCACGCCTTCGATCCTGCCCCACTTGTTATAAATTGAAGAGGGCTGCCCAAAATTTATAATATAAAATTAGAATAAGCTATTAAAAATTACTATGCTTTTTCTTTAAATTATTAAAAAAGTGTTTAATTACCTGTTAGAACTAGAAATTTGCTGCAAGCAATGGTCGTGTCCGTTTATGTAAAGATCAACCTTGTTTGCCTGCATTGATTAGAGGAAAAACATCTTAACAAATAAAAAATAATGAAACAATGCTATATCGAAAATCATTATAGAAGAAAGGCAACGGCCGGACGAACCTCGAGAATTGGAAGAACCTTTTGTTCAAGTTCTTGTGTGTTGCCATGGATACTAGCGCTTTTTATTGTATGATGACCAACCACGATTTTCCATGTTGCATGCGACTCTCGTAGTGCCTCGTCCAAATCCTATTTAATTTTTCCAATTTTAGTTATACACTAACATATAGACATACACGTTATACATTATATGAATTTGGTAACCATACTTTTTCAGATGTGGTACAAAATAGAAACTAAATTGACAAGTCATTTTCTTTGACTGAAAAAAGCAAATTGAAATGCAATTTTCTTATTTGAAATGTTATATGAAAATTAAATGCACAACTACTAGAATGCAATTATATTGAATGGGACAAAATGTGTAAAGAATAAAAGACATTTTAAGCACTGTGTCTGTGAGGAAAGAGGCCTTTGTTGGATCATTGGGCCCATGATCATTTTCTACTTATTTTTTGATAATTTGATTAATAATGTTTCTCATTTATTATGGAGATGTAGTAACTTGAACTTCTAATTTATTAATTTAAAAGAAATCGGCTTACTCGTCAAAACCTATTTCCTTCTCATGTTGATCTATTACTACGGGAGAGTTGTCAGTTCATGAGAACTAGTGCAGAAAGCAAATGAGACTTCTAAATGGAAACTAAGAGAGTAATATTAATATGATAAATGAAAATTGAACCTGTAATAAATTTGAGAGGTATTTGTCTCTAGGAAGGACTCCTCTCCAGTCATAGACCTGATCTTCAGGATCAGTAAAATATTTGTCTTGCATTGGTGTTGTGTCAATGAAGAAAAATTCTACAATATCTGTTTCCAAATATTATTTGGATATTAATAATTGCCTTTTTTTCTAGAAAAAAATAAATGAAATTATGGAAGCAAATATAACCTATATTAAGAATAAAAGATTTCAAGCAAAACCATCTATTGTCTCTTGCTTTGAGAGTGGGACTCAATTGAGCCATGGCATCACCTCTATAGTCATGATTCCCCAACACTGCACACAATTTAATTAAACAAAACAGGAAAAAATTATTAATTGATTAAAATGAAAAAGGGCAAATTGTCTGAAAATCATGAATTTTGAATTTGTTCGCACAATCTCATAACAAAAAACCCGATCACCTACATGTAATATACTGTTGATATTTTCCCAACCAAACATCGACATCGTTTATAACTAATCGGAGGTGCATCCGTGCATGTGTATTTTCTCGGTTACCATATCAGATGCAATTTTGACAAAATATTTTGTCAATGGATTATTGTGAACAAACCTTTACTTCATAATGTGCGACGGACCAAAATTTGACCAAATTGCACTTTTTTTTTTCTTCTGGTATTCGCTCAAAAAGATTTTGTAAATATATATAGTTTGGAGGGAATATATACCAGTGTACCACATCTTGTTCAAGGCTGGAGAAGTGTAGATATCAGAAAATGATTGATAAAAGGCTTCATCATTTTCATCTCTTAATCCACCAGGATAAAAATTGTCCCCAGTTGAAATGATAAAATCAATGTTTATCTTTTCTGCAGTGATACCCATCTGTCAATGAGAAAATACATCTTAGATTAAAATTCATTATTACAATAACACACAAAATAATTACTCAATGAATTCAAGGTGAAAAGGAAGATTAATAGAAAATGTACACATGTTTGCATATTAATTAATGAAATAAAAAAATACAGTACTAAATAAGTAATGTGTAGATCAACATATTATAAAAATATAATATGAAATATTTAGAACGTACAAGAAAGTAATAATGAGCTAGATTGAATTAATCTAATCCAACTAACATGTGCCCATGCATTAATTCATTATTGATAAATAAATCATATCTTGAAAACAAATTTATTCCCATTATAGTGTTGAATTGACAATGTGGCTGGTGGCACACTACTTTATGACTGGTACATTTTGACTAAAAGATTCTCCAAAATAATTTTTTTTAACAAAATGAGAAGTTCAAGTAAGAAGAAAATTAAAAATTAAGAAAGGAAGAAATTTAATGGAAAAGGAGAAAAGTCTATTTCTCACATCCTTCCAAGCCATTTTTTCTCCAATATGTGTGGACTAATCATATGTTTACATATATACATAACCATATAATATGGCGCCATGACTTTAGTAAAAAAAATTAATGTGGATGAATTAGATCATGGTATGTGAAACATTAAGATATGTTGTACTTTATAATAAAAACTTGGCAATTGAAATAAAAATTAAAATAGTGTGTTTTCGTCGAAAAGAGAAAATGACCTATTAACCTGACGAGAAAATTCATTAGACAATAGATCACACACAAATCAATGATTTAAATTGAAAATTTCATAACAGGAGAGTAGAGGTTGTTTCTCTGTGATGTGCTCCTTATACCTGACGAGCTAGTAGCGACTGATTGTATTCGCCTTTTCTCCCCCAATCTCCAATGACCAAAGCAGTGACGGTGCCATCGGCTTTGGTTGAGGGTTGGAACCGTTGAAACTCACCTTTGCTCATATCAACAACTAACATAACAACAAGAATTGTCAATGTCAGTTTCATCAACCGATCATCATTCTTGTTAGCCATATCTAATTGATATGTGTGTGAGAGAGAGATAGCTAGCAAGTGATGGAGTGTTTCTTGTAGAACCTAAGTTTATATAGAGTTTGCATGTAACGAATAAAATTAATATTATTGAGAACATTATTGAAGAGGATGGGCAGTGAGGGAGGTGCAATTATTTGGGAGATTTCCACTTTTTTCAAACCACAACTTTGTAAGGCCCTACCAAATAAAGATATGAAGTTATTGTAGTGTTGCCTCACATTTTTTACCTTGTCAAATTTTTTCATCTTATATTAGTAATATATTTCACGTTTCAAAAAAATTAGAAGCACTATTTTACTAAATATATATACACACACGAAATAAAATGTAGATACATTAGATAATTAATAGCATAGATAAATTTTGCAAATGCAATACAAACGTTGTGACACTTATTATCTTAGACTATTTGTTAATAAAGATTGTGTCCAACTCAATTACTATATTCATAAGATGGGTATAAATTCACCAACCCAATAATGCGGATTGTTTCGGATTTGATATGCTATTTTATATTGTGGAAGGGTTATAAATTCAATGAAGATCGATGGAAAAATTACATTAGAGGTTATACAATTAATTTAGTGTGGAATAGGGGAATTTGGATGAATTAATGTAGCTCGTCACATATAGCTAGTTTATTAATTTAATTTGGTCACTTAATATAATAACGAATCGGTTTCTTGGATTCCTCATAAAGAAAAAAAAGAAAGAAGAACAAAAATTGCCTGTTGGGTTAATTAGTTTGGGAAAGAAATCTAACTTGGGAAATACTTAATTTCTTATAGTTAATATAGCTTACTAATTAGTAGCATGCTAATTATGATAGCGATTTTATAAATTGGTAATTAGGCTGTTGGGTTAATTATAGTATTAGACTGTTGGGTTAATTAGGCTGGGAAAGAAATCTAACTTGGGAAATACTTAATTTCTTATAGTTAATATAGCATACTAATTAGTAGCATGCTAATTATGATAGCGATTTTATAAATTGGTAATTTATTAGTATTAGATAAAATTACTTTTCACAAAAATCGTGTATGTAATCCAATTATACTAAATCAAAATGATTAGAAATGAAAAAAAATGGAGTTATTGTTGATCATGAAATGTGGATAACCCGTCCTCCTTCCTCTATGTGACAAGAAGGGGGGACTTCCGACTCCATCTAAATGCCGCAAATAAAGATTACAGAACTGTACACATGAAAAATCGACTTTCATATCAGTTCTCTCATGCACACGAATAAAAAGTGACAATTCTTGAGAAAAATTACTTCCTATCTTCGCCAATGCATTTCGTTCTGCAATTTTTGGTCCGCTGCAATTACATGTCTCATTTCATTTTTTTAATAATTCTAACATTTTATAAATTTATGTCACACATATTTTATTGAAAAGTTATACTCATTCTACTAACTTTCCCAACCATATTTTTTTAACCTCAGTCGTGAAAAAAGTCAGACGTTATTGGCGACCGGCGGAAGTAAAGAGGGAACGAAGAGCAAGGTCAAGGTGGTACTATAGTTGATACCTTTTTTGTAAATTTGTATATTCATAAATTTATTCTATTCTACCAAAATATAAATTAAATCTACTTGTATTAATTGGTTTGACAGATCAACTCAGCTGGATAGTCCCTATCATCCTCGCAGATTGAGATAGATCAAGCTGCCCACAGAATTTGGATAATATATGATGTAACACCACTTATTATTTTCATTTTTATTTTTATTTTTAAATCACCACCACTACAATATTTTGATCTGTTGATTCCATATTATTTGTTTGATTCTGTTTGGAATTTTTAAAAAGAAACCAATAATTGTGATCATATTATGTGACATTGTATCTGTAATGTTTTTTCTGTTAGTAAAAATAATTTCTTACCATCATTATACTCCATAATTTAACGTTCAGATTAATAAGAATTTTGGTTTGTAAAATTAAGATACACCAGTGCTCTAAATAAAGAATTTAGTAACCTGCAAGATGTTGTTTTCTTGGGTCTTTTTCAAAAATAATATGTCGGATTAAATAATATATCCATTTTCGTGTTCTGAATGCAAGAGATGTATTCCATAGAGATAAGCCCATGTGAGCAACACAAAAAATAACTGGACTTCAAATATTATAGCATAAAATATTTCTCTCCAATAATTTTGTAACGTTATGTGGCCAGTTATGAATGTTATCTTTATATAGAAATACATACATACAAATATAGGAGTGAGTTATAAACTCATTTCATTGTGAAAAATACAAAAATTAAAATTACTAGAATGGATGTATAAATTTACTGCATTCATAATGAAATTAAATCCACAAGGCAAAAATGAAAGGGAAATCGAGCCTTGATTTTTCACCAATTATATTTTCTGGGTGAAAAAGTTACATGTAATTCTAAAAAAATTAGAATTCAAAAAAATTTAGTCAATTACTCGAATTTTTGGAGTCGGACGGGCAAAAGACGCTTTGGCACCTTCTCGTCTTATTTAATGGGCCTCTCGGACAATTCTTGAACTCAAACTTCATGAATGAGCCCATTAAGCACGTGAATTTCTTTGCTCGAGCCCTCGTACCTCGACCAACAGGAACTTGATATGGATCACGAACCACACCAACTTTTTGATCACGAACCACATCATCTCCCTCTTCATTTCTTTGGTATTCATCAGCTTCCATAATCATATTCATATATGTTGGGTACAAACAGTCGTGCCATCGTCTGCCTCATTTTTGAGGCCGGCTTCTCATCTTGATGCCTGAATATTGCCAACAAAAAAATGATTTCATTTTCAACACATCCAACATAACATTGCAAATATTATTTACACTCCCATGGATAAAGTAGGAATCATACAGGATTTCCATTGCTGCTGAACATGAATGCTTTTACTAACTAAATAGTCAGCTTCTCAACCCAGCTCAACTCGATTATCAGTTTTCTTGAGAAACAAAACCAGTGGCCTAAGATTGTTACCTGCCCATTGCTCTCAGATGTGGGCTCTCGTGCTTCGGACTCAGACTATATACTCTGCTTTTTTGAACTCATTTGCAAATGTCATGATTCCGAAGTGTGCCTCTCCATCTTTTCATGCTTCTTTGATCTGAGAACTTTTATCTTCTTCATTCATCTCTGCCAGACAAACAGAAAACACATTAAGCAAATACAAGAAAATAAAGCAAACAATTTGAACTAAATAGCTTCATTTTGCACACCTTCGAAACCCCCATATGCAGTAAGCCAAGAGATACTTAAATGAAGAAGAATATATCCATCGGCCTATTTTCCAATCTAACACGGATAAAATTCATGAAAAACTGTAAAAAAAAAAAACCAATACAGTATTAACATTAGGATGTTTTCTTTAACTTACTGGTGGAGATCAAAGGAGTTTTCGATCGTGCAAGTCAACCCCATGCCTCATTGAAACCATATGATGATTAGCTTTATTGCCCACTTGGTAAAAAAAAGCCATGGAATGAGCTTCACCGACAGCTTCGAAGTATTACCAGTAGTCTCCACAAGAGCACTTTCCATTTTTAAAATGGTGAAACCGCGTTGTATCTCTAACTATTATCTCTCTATCTTCTATTGCTGAAATATATTTCGTAGCTAAATGGCAGTCATCACAAACTCTCAAGTTCTTGAAGACCCTAATAGGCTCACTCAGTGGCAGGCTTATTATCCCCAAGGCTATGGCCAGTTTCTCGCTATGCAGAAGAAGTAGCCGCTCCTTTTCATCCTCTGTGACATCGTGCAAGACAGATTGAAGATCAGGCACATATCCTGCCAGCTTCATTTTCTTCTCGAGCTCGTTAAGTTTTCTGTGTATGTTTTTCAGTTCAGGATGAAGCCCATCTCCTGATCTAAATTCGTGAATCACACTCTTGATCTCAATCCAGCTATATCCAGGTGTTTTAATGGCTCTAATGTCCTTCATTGCCCTTCTAACTCTACAAGCACTGTCCCATTCCTTCTTCGCAGCATACACATTTGCAAGTTGCACATATGCAAATGGATTACTAGGTTCGAGATTAAGCAATTTTGTGGCAGCAAACTCAGCAATTTCTAAGTTTTTATAAACCCTACAAGCACCTAGAAGGGATCCATACATGGCAGAATGAGGCTCAAAAGGCATTCTTTTGATTAAATCCAGAGCACCGGTAAGCTTACCAGCTCGACCAAGAAGATCTACCATACTTGCATAATGCTCCGATTTTGCTTCAATTCCATAATCCTTCTGCATTTTTTCAAAATAATGAACCCCTAATTCTACTAACCCTGCATGGTTACAGGCAGATAAAACTCCAATAAAGGTATTCGAATTCGGCTTCATTCCTTGGTTTCTCATCCCTTTAAATAGATCGAGAGCTTTGTGGGTGACCCCGTGATGGGCATAGCCCGAGATCATTGCATTCCATGTAACCACATCTTTAAGCCGCATCTCCATGAATAGTTTCCATCCATCTTCAAGAACCCCACACTTGCAATACATGCTGACTAATGAAGTCCCCACTTTCGTCTCGAAACAGATAGGGGACTTGAAAACAAGCTGATGGATTTGTTTCCCCAATTTCAACATGGAAAAATTACTACAAGCTAAAAGGACACTGCTCATGCTTGATGGATTGCCTTGAATCTCCAATTCCATCATTTTCTTGAAAAGCATCAAAGCATCCTCCCCTCTACCATTCTCGACATAGCCTGAAATCATCGCATTCCATGTCACCAAATTCCTCTCCATCATCTCGTGGAACATCTTTTCAGCCGATTCAACCTTCCCGCTCCTCATGTATCCAGTTATTATACTCGTCCTCACAACCACACCCTTCATAGGAGCTTCCGCGAATAACTCCAATGCCGACTCTAGATTCCCACTCTCAACATATCCCGATATGATCACATTCCATGTAACAGCATTCCTTCTTGGCATTGCAGCAAAAAACTCCCGAGCCTCATCCATCATCCTGTTCCACGAAAGCCCCGAAATCATAGTATTCCACGAAGCAGTATCCTTAACTGGGATCTTTCTGAAGAATTCCTTGGCAGCTTCCACATCACCATTTCTGAAATAACAAGCCAACATGAGGTTGTACGAAATATTGTCTGGTTCAGCAATTTCGTCGAACAGTTGGCGGGCTTCTCTCAATTTCCCGGGCTTGCTCGAAAACCCAGCTAGAATTGAGTTCCAAGAGACCGTATTCTTCATCTTCATAGTCTGAAAAACTCGCAGAGCAGAATTTAGGTCCCCGCAGCGGATGTAGGAGGTAATCTTTTTGTTGGAGGAGACAATATAGCGGTTGATTTCAGGCAGATTGGTGTGGAATTGTGAAAGGGGTTGAATTGCTGGAGCAGAGAGGCTGCAGTAGACATGTTTAGATATTTGTGAGCAAACAGGGATCAAGGAAAAGGATATTTGAACAATCCTTTTACTAGTTTTTAGCTGAAGAAGGTGATGCATTTCTCTTCTCTACGGTGTTTCCAGTTGAACATGAGCAAGTTTAGCACTTGATTATTTTCTGTTGATCTGCTACAATTATCAGCCCCATTCCTCTGAATCCATTAGGCGAAGCAAATGATAAGCAAATTTCAGCTCAAGCAAGTATAATTAACAAAGGTGCGATTTGATAAAAAGTAAAAGATTAAAAAGAGGAATTTAAAGAATAATACTCATGTTTATCCATTACAAAATATTTCACTATTTCAGCATATATATAACCGATTAAATGTGTATAAACTCAATCACATCAAAACCCAAAGCAAAACCAAAAACCTGAAAAAGAGAGTAGGAAGAAAAATGGCGACAATCCCTTCTTCGAAGAGATGGCTTCCTCTTGAAGCAAACCCTGATGTTATGAACCAGGTATTCAGCGCTTCCTTTTATCTCCCGTTTTTATAGCGTAGCAATTTGATGTATTCTTAATTTTTTTGATTTTGGGTGTTTGGGTAAAATAGGTTTTGGTAATGGATCATGTATGTATTGAAATTACCAAAAACAAGCAGAGATGAAAAACTAGAAAGGGAATAGTAATTAATGGAGTGAGAAACTGTATTATTGAGATTTAGTGTTTAATGATGAAGTTACTGAAGAATGTTACTTGTAATGGAGCAGTTTATTTGGGGACTTGGTGTTTCCCCAGATGAGGCAGAGTGCTTTGATGTTTATGGACTTGATGATGAGCTCTTGGCAATGGTTCCACAGCCGGTGCTCGCTGTGTTGTTTCTCTACCCCATAACTCCGAAGGTAATTTCTGATTCGAAAATCGCAGCTTCTTCTTGATTGTCAGCGTTAACGACATAGCCTTGGACAGTTTAAACATGGTGAATTTTGTAATTGAATGGGGATTCAGTAATGGCATTCCGTTGCAAGCTCATAAATTGCTTAAAAATCCATTTTTCGTCTAACTGTGAGCACAAAGTGTTCGTGCCGTTTGGTGTGTATCTCGTACTGATTTTCATGTGTGTGTGTGTTTTGTGTTTTGTGTTTGTGACAATACTGCATTTGTACAGAGTGAGGAAGAGAGGATTCAACAAGATAGTTCGACAAAGGTTAGCCCTTCTAATTCAAAGTCATTTCAAGAGCCTATTGTTTTGGATTGACATTTTGAATTCCTAGATGAATTGGTAGCTGATTTGATGCTGAGAGATCATGCTTGCAATTGAATTTACAAGTTTTTACTACATGTTGTGTCCATTTTTTTTCAGGTTCATGATCTGCTGATTTTTGCAACTATCATGTCTCTGCAGTCTGTTTGTTAATTATAAATACGTGTTTCATTAGGTTCGTATTGCTCTTAGGCCATTCCTGGATTGTAATAATTGAATTGCATATATACTAATGGAATTTTTTTTATTACCTAGTGTTTTTCACCCTTTTTCCTGTAACACTAAATTATGTATATTAATATATACATGGCCCATTTACTTTCTGAGTAATGATATCTGCAATTTATGGGACCTCTAACAGGTTTCTAGTGGTGGACCTTACTTCATGAAGCAAACTGTGGGAAATGCCTGTGGAACTGTTGGACTTCTTCATGCTGTTGGTAATGTAACTTCTGAGATCAAACTTGGTAAGCTCTTAGGTTCCAAATAGCCTTCATTGTGATTAATTTCATGTTACGAGGAGTTTTCAGAACCTAACCTAATATTTGTGCTTAGCATGAGAAGTCTTCTGCTCTACATGAGCTTTTGACATTAAACCTTTGCACAGAGTGGAAATGTGGGCACCGCTATTTCGTAGGAGTATATACTTTTAGATCATATCTGCTAAATAATGATTGCTCAGGTATAAGCTTCTAGGGGATCGAGTGACTTCAATTAGATAAGCTATTGTGTGATTCACGATCACATTTCTTCAGATGTGTGCTTTACTAAATAGCTAGCCCAATTGAACTGAACCGAATAACCTAAAAACCAGAAACTCAGTAGGTTGCCCCAAATTCGTATCAGCAGTATTGTGGTTAGTTGCCGAGTGGATGATGAGGATAAGAATATCCATCCTTTGCTTTTATTTCCTCTCTCCCGAACCATATAAGGGTTCAGGAATTTGTTTATTTTCAAGATACATATTTGAATATTCTTCAGTCCTTCATGCTTTATGTTTCTTCAATGAACTGTGATCTGTGATGTTTAAGTTTTCATTTGTCTGTTTTGATTTTGGATTGTGCTGTTCACCAGTCGAGGGGTCTTACCTGGACAAATTCTTCAAGGACACTGCAAATATGGATGCGTCACAGGTCAGCGTGCGCCTTGCCATCTTCTATGTCGTTATTCCCATCTAGTATTTTTAAGACTAAATGATTCTGCAGCGTGCGAAATTCCTCGAAAGTGATAGAGAAATGGAAGATGCTCATTCAGTTGCAGCAACTGCTGGTGAAACTGAGGTTAGATTTGGCCATTTGCATAAAATTTAAAACACCTATAGTTTTTGTTTCCTTTTTTTTCCAAGTGTACATTTTTCACCTTCAGTTAACTGTGTGACTCGTTGATTGAGTTGATGGAACTACCTTTTTATTTTATTCGTGTTTCGACATTTCAATTTGACAGGCATCAGATAATGTTGACACCCATTTCATCTGCTTTACATGTGTGAACGGTATATCTCCCTCCTCTCTATCCCTTTGTGTTGGTGTGATACATCTGAAACTCAATTTATGATTGTAAATTCAATACGTGGAAGTGTGTTCTTTTGAATTTAGACAACCATCAAGGGAAGACGGAATTACTGCCTTGCTCATCTGTTCTTTGCATATATGTATATATTTTGTAGTACTATTAATTTCATTGAGTCGATAACTACATTCCTTTGGTTTAAACTATATAACAAAACTACTGGTTACTTTCGCGTCTCACAGAATTGCCAATTGACAAGGTTCACTGTTTGCACACTATGTTGTGGTTCGAATGGGAGTGTAGTAAAATTTTGAATGTCCCCAACAAAAGCATAGTGCATACTAAATTCTACTTAAAACTAATATTCTTGGATTTGTTAATCAACAAATCTGGATTATGCCTTTCCTACTCAGAACAGATTTTTTCACTCAAACTCCTCATATTAACTTATAATCCGGGAAATTTTGCAGGACAACTGTATGAGCTAGATGGAAGGAGGGCTGGGCCTGTTTCACACGGTGCATCTTCGAGTAACACCATATTACAGGTGATGTTTATTCTTTTGAGGATTCGTTTGTAGTTGAAGCTTTCGAAGCACTATGTTAAGGTCTTGTGGTTTAGCAACTTATGCTTCATTCGTAGTTTTTGCTGCCGTATCTCGTGCTGGTTATATACGTATAAATATGTTTTGACGTACAAATTTTACTGCAGGATGCTGCTAAAGTCATTCAAATGTTTATCCAGAAAAACCCTGATTCGATTAACTTCAATGTTATTGCTATTTCGAAGAAAACTGGAGCATAGAGTTGAGATGCGTCAAAGAGTGATGTGATATTGAGGAATATCAACTTTTGTCTAGTTTTAGTTTTATAATTTATGAGTCTCTTGATATATTCCACTTTTTGCAAAACTTTCTGTTTCTAAAAAAGCAAGATTATTCTGCGCGTGGAGGTTTCATTGGGTCGAAATGATTTACAACATGTAGTGAACGAATACAGAAGGAGAAGGTTTTTTTTTTTTTTTTTTTTTAACAATGGGTAAATTATAATTTTACGAAGTAAATTTGAAAAAAGAAAATCTCAAAACGCCGTTTTCGTCTTTAAAAAAGTTTTTGTTGGACTGAGATGTGATGGCTTTTTCGGCTGACCCCAAGTGACACTGTGACACACTTCTCGCCGTTGTGTTAATAGGAACTAGGTTCATGCATATATAAGCAAGTAGGAGTATTTTAATGTTTAGAATATAGAGGTAATTTCATCGACGTTTCCAATAGATTCATCACACGTGCCTATTTTTGTAGTAGTATATTTTTGGATACTAAATAATACTCCTATATACCAAGTTGATGGGCTTAATTTTCCATCTACTTTTACTCTTCTATGTTGCTAGTATATTTTTTTGGGGGTAATTAGCAAGGGTATTCACCGGCGGACCCAATGACTATTTCTCGCGCTGATTTATAGGTACGAATGCAAGAATGAGACTTATTTGGATTCCAACTTGTGTCAACTTTGGGCTAGCTACTGGCCACATTAGTATGCATGCACATGCTCGATGTATAATTTCAAACTATAGAGTATATACAGAAGGTGAAAAATTGTTCATGGGATTTAATTGGTTAGAGATTATCTAAGATTAATTTTGTCACTAGAGAATGCCATGACTCATAAACCAAAACTAATCATACGTTATATTATTCTAAGATTAAGTATTGATTCATATAAGTATAAGCTATACTATTCATTCAATTTTACAACATTCATATAATTCAATCTTACTTAACTCACCATGTCGAATTAATTGAAGTGTAATTGGCAAATAGACATTTATTCTCTTAAAACTATTTTAAAGAGTGTATAAACTTAATTAAATATCATATAAATTTGAATAATATCATCTAAGTAGGTTTAAAAAGAAAAAAAAGGAACATCTTTATTTGAAGAAATGTAGTACTAACAATTTAGTGAATGGAAAAATAAAGAATATGAATCAGAAAAAACAAGTTTGCCATCTATCGGTAAACAGCTGATATTGGCCTTTTTGTAAGTCCACCATCAGCCGCCGCCGCCGCAGCCTTCCTCTTCCTTGTCGGCGATCCACTATCCGAGGACGACGAAGAAGAAGCAGCAGACCTCTTCGATGTAATCCTAACCGGCGGCGCCTCCCCCGAGTTAACCCTCAAGGGGAAATTCACCATCGCCCTCGACCCGCGCATGGCGTAGGCCGCTTGATCATAGGCCAAGGCGGCCTCCTCCGCGGTCTCGTACGTCCCAAGCCACACCCGCGCCCCATTCTTCGAGGGATCCCTTATCTCCGCCGCGAACTTCCCCCACGGCCGCTGCCTCACCCCTCTGTATTGACGCGCCGCCGCTACTCCAACACTCTCCGCTACCGCTTCATCAAAGCTCGGAAACGATAGTTCCGGCTCCGGCTTCACAACCACCGCAGCCAGAGGTGGAGTGTCGCCGGAAAACATGTGGGGCGGCTGCGATTCGTCCAGCAAATGTCTTCTTATGGAATCGAGAAAGGCAAGATCCGTTTCCGAGAGGTAGTAATCGTCATTTTCAAACATCGTGCAAAGTTTGTGATATTTCTTGTGATTTAATTTGTTGGGAAAATATGAAGTTGATAATTAGGGTTCGAAGTTATGATATGTATATATATAGGTTGGGGAGGGAGTGGAAGTAGCTAGATTCATGCATGTAAGAACAAGTAGGATTATTTTATTAGCTAATTAGATAGGAAAGTATAGATGGACAAATCAATGTTCAATCCGTGTTATAGTATGTTCTTTCCTAGATGTTTCCATTAGAAGGTCAAAAGATTAGGATTAGTATCACGTGGCTAATACTATTGCTATTTATGTATTTTATAGGTTCCTTTTTTTATTAATTATTATTATCAACACCTATTGCATTAATATAAGTTTTACATATCAGTGAATTCAAGGTTAGACTCAGTTGGATTCCTACTTGTGTCACGTCAGTATATGCATGCACCTCTTTCTATATATACACACATATCTAAGACTTTCTTATTTATATGTGTATATAGCCAATGTCTGTATTTAAAAAATTAAATTTAAGTAGTACTTTAGCTCTGTTAGGCATATAATTTAAAGACCATTTCAATCTTTAAGATAATTTTACTTTTATTTACTAAATACTTTACTACAAGTATATCTTAAGCATAACCAAATAATAACATAAAATATTCTAATAGTAATAATGTAATTCTAGATGAAGTCCGTCTTAACTTATGCTACTATTATCTTACTTAAAGAATAGCCAGGTATTGAAAATTAAGAAAAAGGAAAGATAATTCAAGTATGAACACGGTATTATTCTTTTAAAAGCTTTGGTGTTTTTCATTTATAAGAAGCCATGAAGGTATGGATTTCATCTCAGTTTTCAAATCTCCCAACTCGAAAAACAATTAGACTTTCAAATTAATTCAATGAGTTCAAAATTTAATTCTAGGAACTTATTATACAGTACTAGTATTAATTTCGTAAGTTCATAAGACATTTAAGTTCTTAAAGTGAGTAGTTTCTAGAATTTGAATTATTTTCCATCACTTAAATTTTAAATTGTTAGGAATATATAATAGTATTTCATGCATAAATAAATTTTCCTTCTAGAAAGTAAAAAAAGAATATATGCATTATGCAAGGTAAAGTATATTAATATAATATTGTTGGACTTCAGAATCTAATTCTATCTTCTCAGTGTAGATTAATATTAGATGATTATACTTTCTAGATAATTAAAATCAGTCAAAATTATGAATTAATGATTAGAACCTAAATAACATATAGTATACCGTTGCGAACGTGGTCTAACTCTAAATCGAATCATAGGCTGCTGGTCAAATTATTTGCGAGAAGGCTTTTAACCTTTTTTGTTAGAAGTTGAATTATTTGAAAATCTCCTAATCATGACTATAAATTCATTTTTTTATTTTTTATTTAGCTTTTGCTGTCTTATTCGGAAACTGTTTTATCGCATTTTTATAATTTTAGGGGAGAGTATTCTTCCCTTGCACTCTCTCTATGTATATTCTATTTATATATTTATCTCTTGTTCACTTATTTAAGTGTTTGTTTAATTTTTAGAAGCTTGAATGCATGTCCCTCAGTTCCACAATAAGAGTCATATTTTGTTATTTTTATATGTCCCACAATGTCAGTCATATCTCATTTTTATCAATGATAGGTCTCATATTCCATCAACTTATTTCATTCACATTTTATTATAAAATTAAAAGTTACACTAACTTATTTAACACACTTTTCTTTATATTTGTTAAAATTCATGACTAAATCAAATATGATTCATACTGCGAGACAGGATTGAGTATAATACTGATGTAGATTAGTAAGAGTATGTGTTATGTCTGAAATAAAATAGTAGTATATGTATAATACTGATACTCTGATATCTATGCACTATATGACACAAAAAATCATTATGGCATATACAGATAGGGGCATGTTAGGGTGTCACCACCCTTTAAAATAACATCATACCACCATTCCTAGCCAAACATTTGTACACGTGGATGAATAATAAGCTGCCACATGGCAGAAAAAAGAAAAAAAAATCTGAAAAACTCGGCCAGCAAATTGCTGCTCTTTATACATCAATTTTTCTTGTCCAGCAATATTCGACACACTATACAACAATTTATAGATTGTTGTGTAGTGTTTGTAATATTGTTGTGTAGCATTTATAGTATTGCTGTATAAGTGGTGTCACAATGTCACTTTAAGAGGGGTTGTCATTTTAACACAAACCTATATAGATATACTGATATTGTGTCACATAAAATCAATTTATATTAGTACATGCATAATACTGATATATCAATAATAGATATGTTAATATTTATTGTTATTCAAAATTAGATGAAAATGATGGAACATAACATTATCGAACTTCTTTATTTGACATTCCTCATAAAATTATTTTTAAAAATATACATTGTAAAAAGAATAATTTAAGTTAAAAGAGTTATGTGAAATTTAAAATTTTAAAATAATTTTTAAGGAGAGTATAAGTGGAGTGGTTAATTTTAACTACTGCTAACTGTTAATTAGTGTGTATATTTTTCTGCCCCCTATTTTATCCTTCGACTGAGACATGGTATATTAAATATTGATATTCACAGGGTTAAATCTATATTATGTTCTTAAGATTGGTTTTATGGTCTCATATTAAATATAGTTCTCAAAAGATCACCCTCCTATATGTAACAACTTACAGTTAATTGAATCAGTAAAATCGAACCTCATTTGAAACTCTACATGACACAATATTTGGCTGGAATTGACATTCAAGTATCAAAATCAAACTCATATTGGCTGGAGACCTGGGATGGATAAGAGAGAATGTGAATTCCATCTAAGTTGGCTTTCTTTTCCTCCCAAGTACAGGAGCTGCTTGAAATCTCGGTCCACCCATCCGCCATTTCTTGAATGCAGCTATCGAGGATTGACCGGCTTCATACACTTCAAAAATAAGCAGAGAACAAAGCCATTAGGAACATATCCTTTAATGGTCAAAGATTACCAGAAAAGAAACTTTCAGCTATGAAGTGGATTATGTACAAACTGTTCACAAATTCTGCAGACTCACATTTTGTTTCTTCATTAGTTAAAAGTGTCAAGTATTTGGGGGTCATTGTAAGTGTCAACGTATGAGCCTTAACCAACACGTCCCTATATCTGGTTCTGTCATTAAAAGACAAGAAAGTGAGCTGAGTGATAACTTTATCGCCTATTATAATGCATGGTATGAAATCGGAATACTGCAGCTAACATGCTTGTACAAAACAAATCAAGAACTTACACAATGTCAACAGCTGCAACAAAACAGACTGCATCTATGATTCTCTATGGTGTACTAGTGACATAATTTAAGCTGTTACACACAACAGTGCAATGGCATTAACCTGAAACTAGATGTTGTATTTTTGAACACAATCTGAAGGGGGAGCAAACTTGATACAGGTATAACTGGTGGAATCGACACAATGGTCATTCACTTTCCTATACATTTCACAACAATCAACAGCTGCAACGAAACAGACTGCATCTTGATGGTGTACCAGTGACATAATTTAAGCCGTTAAGCACAACAGTGCAACAACAGCAACCTGAAGCTAGATACAGGCATCTATCATTGTATTATTGAACACTACAACTGATGGAATTAACACAATGGTTAAGGAATAAGCTTATGTGCTTGACTGGCTTTTCACACATTGAACTAAAACATCCATAGACTTTATTCAACCTATGAAACGACACGAACTAAGAATTTTCAGTTCAAGTTACAAAATTCAATTGTAATATGAGGTATACGCTCAATGCAGGTAACAGTATCGGAGAGTAATTCTCTTTTAATTTCCACCGAGTCACAAAGAAATGGTTAGTATATACAGGTGAAAATGAGAATTTTTAGACACTACAGAAACCTTTGGAAGGACTTACAATACTGCAATCTTACACCCCAACTCATAAAAATATGGAGACCGGCTTCTTAAATCCACATGCAATCTCTTCTCTTGTTTTAGATCTAGCAATGAACAAATCATGAAACAAAAACTAAGCTAGATGTTCACAATCACTTCAAATTGGCACAGATATAGTAATAAGTTTCATAGCCCTAGCTTTCAAACCGAAGCATTATAATTGATTTTACATCTCAATAAATTAGGGCTAAATAGAATGAGAATCATGAGATATATTACTCTCTATCAAAACAAGGAGGAACCCTTATAAATATAAGCTGTCTCAAATACAATTCACGAACCAGCCAGAACGGCGGCTCGGCTCTCGAACCAGCTTCCACCTGCGGGGTTAGACAAATCAGCACAATTTGAAGAACAAATCAACACAATCTGAAGAGCAAATCACCACAATCTGAAGAACATATCAGCACGATTTGAAGAACAAATCTAGGCTAATTGAATAGTGCTGTACATTCTGCTAGAATCACCAGCCACAATACCTTATCCGCATCGTCGCTTGAATCAAAGAGCCCAACCCCATTTGCAGCGTGTTGGAACACGGTTGGGACGAGCTAGTGAAAATAAAACACAATCGACTCAGCAATTTTCCACTTCAAAATTATGCAGGAAAATAATTCACACACCTCTTCTTCAGCTAATAATTGGGCATACGAAATCCACCTTTGGAAGCTGATTAACACACCGATCTGTATCTGCAAGAAGCTAAGAAATGTAATCACAACGGTTTAGACTATGTTGCTTCAATAATCGATCACATAAACAACGAATAAAATTAGCAAATTCAAGCAGTTGAATTTGGTATTCTGAATTTTCAATTTTCCCGCCAAGTTAGCGGGAAAAGCGTATTTTTGCCTTTTTAATAATAAAATCAATGTTTTACTTTATTTAATTACTCCGCCTATGAAAACTACATTTCTCAATTTTGCATTATAACTTGTATTGTCCACTGCCAAGACTATAACTATGACGCAAGAAACTCATTTGAAATCTCTTCATCAGCAAATAATTTCAATGCGAAAACACGTTTGATTCACTAATAGGAAAAGGAACTGATCTGCATTGTCCCAAATAAATTGGCTTATTCAAAAACGTTTTGTTCTTTAGAAGATCTATTTCATGTCTAGTATTCCAAAATAAAAAAATACAGTATATATATACTAGGGATATAGAAAAATCAAGTTCTAAAACAGAGGGAACTATAGAATAGAGAGTTCTAATAATGTACATTCATTTTCATCAACAATTGTTTAATCACAATGAAATTTATCACATTTCTAAAGGACAATGCAAGTTTTACAGTAATTTCCATGAAAAAAGGAAGTCTCCGTTCTTGCTTACAGACGTCAAATTCCACAGAATTTTTCAAATTTCAACATTTGGAGAAGACAAATGAACATCTTATCCTGTGTAGTTTTCACTCGAGCCCTTAAACGAGTATTTAACGAGCTCGAGCTAGAACAATGCAAATTGTTCTATAACTTTGTCTACAGAACTCCGATTCCAAACTGCTCAAACTCCAGCAGAAACTACAAACTTCCACCACCTCTAATGCTCAAAGACCTACTAAGCTGAGACTGCGAATCATGAAGGAAGGCGAGCCTGATCGTCTGGCTTCGCGTTGCGTAGCACACGTCGACACACTCCTCCAGATCAGCATCGCACGTGAGCAGCACCCACTCCGCGTCGTCGTCAAGATATTTGAGGTGGTAGCCACCGGCATTGTCCACCCCGAACCGCCTAGAGATCTCGTGCAGCAAGTCATGGTATCTCCAGCTGCTCTGCATCCGGAATCTGATGGTGTCCTCTCCATATGTGACTTTGATCCTCGGCCCGTCCCTCTCCCGTGCTCTCTCCTCCCCTGCAGGAAGGGCGCCTCCCGGCCTATCCGGCCAGGAGAACGACACGTGGCTGTGGGACCTCGGGAGGGGCTGTTTGGCTCCATCACTCCACAAGTGTAGATTTGCATCACTCCGAGTCCTCTTGAGTATCTTGTTGTTGGCTGCTTCGTCTTTGCCAGACGCGTTGTCCTGGCCTCCGGAGCTCAAGGGGTTCGAATTCTGCTGCGCCCCGCTGGAACAGCACTGGCTCGTGCCCGAGGTCTGGCTGCCCGACGAGGAAGGGGAAAGAGATGCAGCGGGCGGGGGTGCCAACACGCTGCTCTCCGGCTGTGGCTCGGAGGGCTTGGGGTGGTTGGGACTGATACTGTCGTCGCCCGACGTTCTTGAGGCATTCGGGGATGCCAAATCGAGGAAGTTGGAGTAGAACGATCCGATCTGAAGACTCTGTTGGCATCCCCGAACACCCTCAACAGAGTCGATCACTCGTTGGATCTTCTGCAATGAGTGGCCGACCTTCTTGATCTTACGAGAGGGCCAACGCTGTATCCCGTTTTGCCTGCATATCCTCTTCAACGTCGTTGGACACACTGAAATTCCGATTAACACGAAAGACGTTACATAACACATCAATGGGTATCATTGGTCTTGAAGGAAGAAAAAAAGTGCTCACCACCAAGATTTCTTGCAGCATCTTTGAGGCTTCCGGCAAAGTGTTGCCTAAGAACCTCGAGTGTGATGGTTTTCTCGGCCTTGATCCGTCTCTTCTCACCCGTTTTTCCCGTGTCACAAGACACAGGAGTGTTTGCAACGAACACCATGCCTTCGGGCGGGCCTAACCTAGTCTCAGGGGACTTTGCTAACGTCGTTTCTCGTGGTAAGATTGCAGCTTCCTCCTTCAACTCTTTGTCAGTGACGACACGTAATGTCTGGCAAACGTTCTGGATTATTGTAGACAGAGAAGTAAGCATCCTCTTATGGTCGTCCGGGCTGTTGCAGTTTGTCGGGAGGAAGAACTCCAGGACGAAGTCGGCCGAGCCAGTGCAGGTGCTCCTCAAACGTATGGCAACCGCAGCTTTCAGTCCGAACATCCTTGCGTGGTGCGAGAGAGGGTAATCCGCCTTGCTACACACAGACACATCAGGCGAGAAGCAAGGCTCGTTCGTCTGGAACGCTGTCCCGACTATACCTTGGCCTTTCAACAAGTGGTATTCATAGCAGGCCTCGTGGAACCCCTTGATCCGAGGATCGCCTATGTAGCAAGCAGATTCCACTGGCGCAACGCAGTTTTTGGTGTTCTCGTCCGAGATCCAGCACCCTTGGTTGCCCTGCACGACGCAGGGCACCCACGTCTGCGCCAATGGCAGCCCGTGAGTCTCACATGCGGACCTCAAAACCTCGAGAATCTCAGGCAACGCAGCTTGGTAAGATAGATCAGATGCCTGCAAATTGTATTGGCAGACGAAACAAAAATAACTATAACAATATCCCACATCGGTATAAAAAGAGAACTGAAAGTCTAATGGACCACATCGGTGTATAGAGAGAGCTGAGCCCTATAGATTTCTATCAAAATATCGAGAGATCGTTCGAATGCAGAGATAATTACCTGAACTTTCTGAGTGTTTGAAAGCTCAGGACTCCTCAGATCCACAGCCTGCGTTCAAGAAAATGAATTCTAAGATAAAACACTCAAAAAGCCAAAGATAATGAAGGTGTAAACTTGCAAAGACCTCAAGAGCTTTGCAGACGCTTTCGAGCTCTGGCCGGTATTGGATCTTCTGTTTGGTCAAGATCACTTCAATCACGCCCAAACAATCGCCGCTGCCTTGTGCAAGAATCGGGACAGCAAGAGTGCCTCGGACATCAAACTGCTTCGCGTGGCCAAGTCTAGGATACTCCTCCCACGAGAAGAAACGGACATCAGGAGTCCACTCGGGAGCCTTGTTCCTGTACACCCGGCCAGGCAGCCCCGCGACGTCCTTGGAATGTTCGTCTGCAGGGAAGAGGAAATTCACAGAGATCTCTCTGTACTGAGCCAGCTTCGGGCAGTTGAGGTCGAGGGAGAAAGGCTGGTTGTTGGTGGTGAGGACGCGTTTGCCTCCTCTGGTAACCGGCACCCACACTTGGATAAGAACATCCTTATTCCCGGACAGACTCTTCATGAAGCCAACTGCCTGGATCAGTCTCTCCATCACGGACAATGAAGCTCGTGGCCCGATCCACCACCTCTTGCTCTGCTCGGAGCCTTCCACAGCAGAGGAAACCCCGGGGTTGGGAATGATGTCAACGTAGGGCTGTGATTTCCGGGTGCCTCGGGATTGGCTAATGGATAGATTCTCGGGGAAGGATGATCTCTTCCTCTCATCCTGGACAACCTTAGATGGGGGCTCGCCATTGCTGAACTCGAGCGCTGGCCAGGAGAAGCACGGATCAAAGGGGGAAACCGGGGTTGTGCAGTCGAAATGTGGGAATTCGGAAGATCCATTTGCCTCCAACCAACACCCATCCAACAAGAGCTCATCCATGTAATCAAAGTCCATCAAGGAATCAGGTGCACTGCTGAGGATGTTACTCATTGGAAGAACACCTTCCTCCATTGCTAACATCACCCGATTTCTTCGATACTCCTCAAACAAGCAAGATTCTTGCTTTTCAACTGTAGAATCAATCAAACCAGACAAATCCAAACTCAATCAAGATTCTTGCTTTCAAAATGTTGAATCAATTTAATCAGACCAATCAAAACTCAATCACAAACAATTGCTATGATAAACTCCAATTGCAAAACTCAATCACAAACAAGCAAGACTCGTGATTTCAGTAGTAGAAGCAATCAAACCAGATGCTATGAACAATATGAGAAACTCCAGTAGCAAAATGGTTGAAAAGTAACAGCAGTAGTAGATTGTAATGAATTCATCAAGTTGGACTGGGAAAAGTTATTGCTCAACAACCCCATATTGATCATTCAATGATAACTATTCAAACATGTAGTTATTATTGAGGATGTCAAACATCACAACACACAAAGTAATAACTCTCAAAAGATTTTTTCTATAGGCAAAAAAGATCTCAATTCACCAAGATTCTTGCTTTATTAATCAGGGCAGAAAAAAACAAAGCTTTAGTATGGATAAATCTGGGAAAATAACCAACTAAATCAACACCACCAACTAAAACTTGAACCTACATGTCAAACTTTTTCTGGGGAAAAAGGTTGAAGACATGAACTTTTAGGTTGGGTTTTGAAGCTTCATTTATGAAAAGCTACATAACTTCAAAAACATGAAACTTTACCCTTGGTGAAGCTTTGTCGATTTGCAGAAATTTGGTTGTTGAATCAATCCCAAGAGAGCCTCTTGATGATTGGTATTGATGAGAGAATCTGATTTGACTCCTAAAAAATTCCTTTCAAAGGCTTTAGGAACTTTTGGAATTGAGAGGAGGAAAAAAGGCTAAGTTGTATGAATCTGAGGGTTGAGATCTATATTATGTGGTACAAACTTGAGAATGAGATCCCTCTCTCTCCTCCTCCTCTCTCTCTCACACACACTTGTGATTATCTGTCAAGATTCTTGTTAGTTGTTACCAAGCAATGGGCCTACCCTCTTGGGATTCCCATTCCATAGTCAACTGTAACAAACAAGAAAAACTTAAGATTTACCACCAACACTACACTACACACAAAGTGAATCTTGCATAGTTACACTCATGAACAAGAATGAGTTGAGTGATAAACCAAGGAAAAAGTTTGTCAAATCCAATGAATATTCACTGGAAAAAAGATCAAATTTTTACCCTCTTTCAAACAAGGAAAACAAAAACAAAGAAAGCCCTTCTTTACAAACATTAAAAATGTTAGTTTTTCAAGAACACCAACTTGCGAATCTTTGCCATTAGATTATTAGAATTTTAAAGAAAATTATGGGGGTTGATGATGTTGTTGAAACCAATCAATCCCACCAAATTCTTGGTGCGTGTGGTGCTGTAATCCATTTCTTCTTCTAAGAAGAAAAAAGATTCAATTTTGATTAAGGGGGTGAATGTGAAAACCACGATCGGTGGAGATGCGTGAAGGGTTTTTTGATGAAGAAATCAATTTTTTGATTAAATTAAGTTTGTCGCATTGTGTGATGGGAGGAAGTTGCCAAAAGTGGCCACTTTGCTTTCTTGATTAAACAACAAAAAAGTAAATAGATGTAATAATCATCATTAGGTTTATGAATTCTTATTTTATGTAAGGATGCTGACGCAAATGGGATCAAGTTGCTATTTTTGTATTATTGGTCAAACGTAGAGTTAATCTTCCCAAAATCTCCATGTTCTTTAAATTTACGCCACTCGAATTTGTTAATCAAAGTTTTGTTGATTATGGTTATTTTAAGTAAGTAATAATATATGTCACTTCAGTTTTGTTTGCTTTATTATGTCACCAAACAATACTAGATCTTGTTCCATAAATTACTAATTTAGTGCGTACGATCCTCAATTCCTTTTTCCTCAACTCAGAAAAATAGAAGATGGATTATAATATGTAGAATAAATTATTATTCTTCAAATAATCTTTTTTTCTGTTTCTTACGAAATTAGCCATTAATATTTTAATGATATGTTCCGAAATTTAGTCTAATGTGTTGATTAAAATCAAATTGAAGCACTCTTCAACTAAATCAAACTTATCAAATATGGTACTTCAAAATAATATTATCTGCATTTTTAATATATAAGCAAAACATTTACCAAAAATCGTTTATAAATCAGACACCATGTTATGTAGCAACAAAATTAATTTATGCAAAATATATTATTTTTGCAATTAATTAGTATATACATTATAATCATGGAAAATGGTAGCCCCCTAAATATTATCCATTGGAAAGGAATATTTTAATTTAATTCAATTGCCGCTTGTTTATTTTTGGGTTAGTTTGCGAGGTACATATTTGATGTGTGATTGTTATGCCTTTTTATCCATTTAAGCTATATATTGACATTATGATTAGCAGAGTATCTAAAATATACTCCATATAATTCATTATTTGATACACAATGTATTAAATTATGAGAAAAAAGATCACTCTATGTCCTAACTAGCTCGTCGAAAATCATGGTGAAATTATAACTATAATCTTAATTATCGATGTTATTAAATTTTATTTAGTTGATCGAATAATAAGTTAATACTACTCCATATGATATAATTATGTTTTATACGTATTACAAATCCCATCTAAGAGGTGGTATTCAAAAAAAAGTTGTACTAGTATAAAATATTTTGGATCGTAGTTTTATAAATATAGGACCTCGTGTTTTTAATAGAATAAGATACTCCTAAATAAAAGTTCGCGTGGGGTGTGAAGACCACAATTACTAGTTAAATAGTGTATTCCTTAATAATTAGAGGTAAATTGAAGTTTAATAGCCTCAGTTTAGTTTAGAATCTATCAATATTCATTTAGAATTTAATCAGATAGGGATGCACGTACATTCAAACACATACCAAAATATTAAAATATTATAAATATATTATATATCGATATTATCCATACCAAATACCCTAGAGTTCTGGTTGTTCAAAATTGACAAGGTACAACTTACAACTAACCCAATCATTCTCATTATACAATCATATGTTAGTTCAAAATGCTTTGTTAGAATAAATGAATCAACAATCTTATCGACTATGTTTATGATTATCCTTAATTAAATGTTCACACTAAACATGATAACCATTAGCCAATTTAATAAAAAAAAATCTCTGCAAGTCCAAAACGCGTATTATTTTCATTATTTAAAACGATTACTTTGCTATCATCAATTAGTGTTTTAATTAAAGAGTTTAATTAATAAACGTCATTAGAAGTTTAAACACGACTCTAATACAAGTGGAGCATTGCTGCACGTCGTTTTAGAAATTGTGAATCTCAATGTATGTTTTTGATAATTAAGATTAGATTATTTTGAGTTTATTTGAGATGAATTAGATCTTAATTACCCGATACTATTTATATAAAAGCACAGTGATAAAATGCAAACTTATATATTGTATAAACTCAAAACTCCTCAACACAACTTTAATATAATATCAACACAGTGTAAAATTTCAAGATTTTAATGTCAACACAATATCAACACAGCATCAATCATTGACTACCGTTGAAATTATGTTGACATTTTCACGTTGATGCTACTTTGTGATCTGTTGACATTTTTCAATGGTGCAGATCATAATTTTGAGTTTGTATAATATTTAAAGTTTTCATTTGATCACATTGGAAAGACCAAAAGACCAAAAGACTCATAAGATAAAATCAATTGTAGCGTCCGAACTTCAGAGTTGAGTCTCAAGTTTTATCTACAAAGTCAAATAACATTCATAAAACTCAATTTTATCCACAATATCATAGAGTATAACTTGATTAATTCTCTCGTTGATTTATTTAGTATTTACCCAATTTAGTTTAGCCCACAAAAGAATTGAAGACACATAATTATAACTATTCGTCTATGTCTAGCGCCAAAGTTCATTAGTGATCCGTTGATAATTGAGTGCAAATAATTATTATTAGTCGATAAATCCGCAGGCAATTTCTGTCATTTTCCTTTTATCTTTTATATTTGAGGTGTCCATGTACATGTAGAAATAGAACTCGTAATGCTTCACTATCTAGTTCACTTATCCACAAAAAAGTCGATCTCTAAAACGAATTTGGCATAAAAATATGTGCATCTACTAATAAAGACTTATTGCGGAATAAATAAAAAGATTTGTTCTAGTGAATATTAAATAAATTATTGATATACACATTCCTATCCGTTATCTACCTTTGCAATTCCTTGCACTCATTTAATAAATTAGTTTCTCAATTTTATTTTTCACTTTAGGATTGAATTAGAAGGTCGTGAGATTCGAGTATTCTCCACTAAGCAAGAATCAAGATTCCAATTTTAAAGAGAGTAATCATCCTAAAAGTTGTCATATAAAAATTTCATTCAAATAAGAACAATGACTTTTTGCAGAAAACTTTGAAATTGAGGGGTAACTATTTGGTGAAGGTAACAAAAAAATAAGTATATTAAAGGATTCTATGGGAGGAATTGTTGACCTAAAATTTATCTTTCAAAGATTTTATTCTATATTTTAATTAAATGCAAAAGATTGTACAACCACAAATCCAACCATGTAAAGCCACATCAACCAATAAACATAGGCGATAAGGAATCTTGGCTTTCGTCACATGCATCTGAATCTTCAAAGTATCTACAGATTCAGATTCGTAAAATTTGCTTAGTTGATTTTGTTTTCTTTATAAATTTGTTAAAGACCAAAATCATAATTGCTGATGTGTGACGATTTTATAATTATTGAATGTTCAAGTGTGATATATAAAAGAAAAAAAAGTACTTGGCGTGACACTTATTCTTTGTTTATAGTATCTCTTAATTGTGTAAAAGGACAATAGTTATGCTAATTATATGCCAGTGCACAAGAAATTGAAAAAATACGAATTAAATAGGAAGGGAAAAATATTGTGACATTATTGGTTAGGCGGAGCTACACTTTAGTGTAGAAGAAAGCTTCGACTTATACTGAAGTTAGGCTCAAGCTGAAATTATTATATACTGTGATTAATTAGTTTTCATATAATCCCACTTGATTTGGAAGTGAAATGATTCAAATCTCAATAATCTCCATGCCGGAAAGAAATGTCTCCAATACTATGGAACGGATGGAGTAATTCATATTATACCACATGTAGTCAATTTGAAGCCAAAATCTTTCACTTAAGTTAAAAGAGTCTTATGGTCCCTCAACTTTACCACTTGAGTTAGACATCATCGATATCTCTTTATTACCAATTAATTTTAGCATAATAAACTTTTGTATGCATGGGAGATATTCAAATAAAATCTCATTTTAATAAAAAAAATAAAGAATTATTTTAATTGTTCGATCCATAAAATTCTAAAATCCCATTAAGCGAGTACAGTATTAAGGTTCAAATCTCATTAAATGAATAAAGTTGAGTCTCTAAAATCTTTTCTAAACCTATTTATATAGGATGGATGTATCTTTGTCAACTAAATTAATGTCAGCATCAATGAACTTTTATATGCAAAAAGGTTAATCCGGGAGTATTATATAGCACTACTACTATAAGTGAAAGCTCATTTATTTCAAAAAATAATTTTTGCAAAACAATTACACATCTTTGTTTCCTTGGGCAACAGTGCTGTTGGTGTATGCAGAAATTTTTTACATAAGAGCTCTTACGCAATATTAACACAAAATTATAATAGCAACAAATAAATGAATTTATCAGAATTAAATCAGAAGCTAAAGGCGGCTCCAGTCAAAGATCATTTATCAAATCATAGTTCAAAGACCATTTATGAAGTCTTAAATAATCGCTAGTTCTTTAATCTTCATGCCTAAATATATGCTTCAATTACGATGCATGGGACACGAAGGGAGTATTTGGGTTTCTAATTTTCAAACTTTCAATTATAATTATAATTATGATTTGTATATAAAAATATTATTTGTTTGTAAATATCCAAATTTAAGGTGATTAAAAAGTTCATCTCGAAGCATATGGATATTTAAAATAAGACAGTCTATTATCGAACTGATCAAATTCCAACATATACTATAGTTAGAGTTGCACAAATCTCTATAGGTTGCACATTACCTATATACATAGAAAATCTCAATAACATTATACAATGAAAATATCTCAAATTGACGAAATTGGATTTTAGTGACTTTTTATTTCAAGTTATTACGATTTCTTAAATGGGCCAGCGCTAGTTAACAAATAGACTAATCCAAAGTCCAAACCATCGAATTTCCTCAAAATATCACATTCTATCAATAGTATTCATATTAACATTTATACTTAAATCTTTTGTTATAATATAATTTCATGTCTTTTTCTTTATGACCGTAAGTTTGGCTGATTATGCAAAATGTCACAGGTCACTGTTTGATTCATTTTCTACTAACTGTTCTTCGTCAGTGAAAAATAAAATGGAGCCTAGAACAAACTAATTTTTTAAAGAAATAAATATAGTTATAATCGAAAAATTTGCAAGATCAAATTCCAACACATTAATTGACACATTAATTGGAGAAGAAACGTCTTAACAGCTAAACTGTATTGCATCGTCTACTTGCCTGTCAATGAATACTTCACATTCCAAAGACTTGAAGCAACATAATTGTACAAACAGAAATTTTTTTTGCCAAAAGACTTGATACATTTTTACACACTAGAACAAATGAATCATAATCAGATGGGTAAACGCCTCACATATATATGTATATTGTCGATGAAAAGAATATTCTCATGTATGTAATAGGAGTACTCTGCAGGGACAACCACCGCCCACCGGTAACCACAAGTACGCAGCCATCACCACCAGGCTGAAATGCAGAAGCTGGACAGGAAAAAAGAGCAGGAAAATCAGAAACGAAATACCTATAAATACATGTCGAAAGTTGCTGAGAGATGTGGAATTCCCTAAGATAGTAAGACTAGCAACAATTGCATTGTACAGAAGAGAATTTGGTGTTTACCTCAACAACCGTGATACACACCCAGATTATAGGATGTGGGAACTCAAGGAGATCTGAACTGAAGTATGAGGAATTGAATTCTAAACTTTTTGTTTGACTGCCAAAGATGAAGATGCTGCCGATGCCTCAGCTATTAAGGAAACTGGTTGACGAGCTTGAAGGCAAGCACCAATCTCAAAAGGACGCAACTCAGTCCCATCAAATAGAAGGTTCACACCCGGAAGAGTTACTTCTTTGCTATCAGCATCCTCTGATTCACCTTTCCCAGTGCCAATGGTGACGGGTTCTTCTAAGGGCCTCACGCCAGCCTCATAAATTGGGCTTAGGGAGTATGATCTACAATATAATGAAATTTGAATTAGTGAATTAATAACATATGAATAGGTCTTCCTGTTCACAAGCCTACATAACCTATCAATTCAAAGGAAAACAAAAAAGTTGATTATCCCTGAATTTAGAATATAGTCCATTTTGGATCCTTTGGTGGCCTATTGCATACCCAAACACTGAATTAGTATAAAGGATTTGTTAAAGCCACTCTTTTCATAAAGTTGGAGAATCCCCAATTATAATATGATATCAGAGCATGCCTAAGTTCGATGAGGATATTATTGCTAATGCTGTGGGCAGATGAGTCATACCTAGAAATAGAATTCACAAATCAGAAAGAATACAGAAAATAGTGTGTTAGCTAGCTTTAACTGGATCACTGATTGAATCAAGGGCTACCCATCGAGTTAGATCAGAACTAGAGACCTCAAGAAGATCAAACACAAGTTTACTAACTACAAAGCTCACATAATGGCTGAGCTCTAGTATTTATTTGCCACAAAACCAGAATAATCACTAAAACAGGCTAAGAAGTCCTACGTGATGAGGTCTATCATGGGACCTTTCTACAAGTTCTGAAAATACTATAGATGATCAGAAACCAAATAGAGAAGATAGAGAGAAGAAAAATAAATGTCAATTAAAGTTTGATTAGACCTGATATAGGAATACTTGTAAAAATCACAAAAGCATCAGTCCTGACTAGCCAGGCATAGCCAACGAAGACGCACCTTAGAATGTTGCCATCAAAACTCAAAACTTCAGTCCCTGAACGCTGCCTGCTAGCAATTTTTAGCCTTTGGTTCTCACTTAAGGCTCCTGAAATAGGAGAAGAAGGATCCGCAACTGGGTTCCATCTTCCACTAGCATAGTTCATTAATGGTCGAGATGATTCCCTTCCCTTAATGTGCTCTTTTTGGTAAAGAAGTCTTGCAGTAGGGCCTGTTGCATGGTACTCAGCACAAACATGAAGCAACCTGCCTCTTAGGTCCT